>NC_058524.1:44809306-45112336 GCF_904849725.1 Hordeum vulgare subsp. vulgare
CTGCATCACCCTTTCCTCTGCAAGGGAAAAACCAACGCAAGCCCAATCTTCGTCAACGTGTCAATTTCTAGCGTTGTTGTTTGGGAAGTAGCAGAAGGATTTCTGGTGCCGTTGCCGGGGAGGAAGATCAAGTCAAGAACTCATCCAAGTAAGTGTCGCAAACTCATCTCTTGCATTTACTTTGTTTGCCAAATGCCTCTCGTTTTCCTCTCCCCCACTTCACCTATTTGCCTTTTTCGTTCGCCTTTTCATTCGCCCTTTTCTCTCGCTTGCTTTCTGCTCGTCTGTGTGGGATAGTCTATCCTAATGGCTAGATCCACCACTTCGAACGATCCTCCCGAGAGCGAAGTTCTCAATTTCAAACAAATTGCCATACCGTTGATTCTTACGGAGCTGTGATAAATTTGGTAGGCTCACCCCCACTCATGGTTAATGGAACCACCTTAACTCTGGAACATGTGATGTGTAGACTGGACGTTATTGAAAATAAAGTCAGTACGATTGAACTCATTGAGAATTTGGATAAAAAGATCCACAATCAAATCACTCAGTACGGATCCAAGGTGGGAATGGTGTTGTGGTTTTGTCACGGCAGATATCCTCGTGAAAGGACTTAGTATGGGAGCCATCGCACCTTGGTGGCGACTCAAAGGGGTTGAGCAGGAGAGACACGGCGGTTCACCCAGGTTCGGCCCCTCGTGAGGAGGTAAGAGCCTACGTCCTGCTTCGAGTTGTATTGATGTAGTTTCGATTACAAGGAGGGCGTAACTCGCCAAACCTAGCACTTGATGATTTCTAACCTGCCCTCTGCTTCCCTGGGACTCGCCTTTATATACAGGTCGAATCCCTAGGTTTTACAAGGGTACTTTCCTTCCTACAAACCGTGACCTCTACGATCTCCAATTCGCCATCTTCCAAAGCTTGGAGACCTTCCGGAGATTACAAACCGCCACACAACTTTCGGCCTTGCCAGGCAAAGGCCCGAATCACGATCGGATGAATCGCCTGATTCGGTGACCTGGCCCAACTAGGGCGGGTTATTAACAGGTAATATCCCCAACATTAGGCCCCAGATTGACTTGAATTCTCTTCACGCCAATATTTTCACTCAGTTAAAAGCGATTCATCCTTCATCCTTCTTTATACGTCAGAAACTTTAACCCGCCATCTGTCGCGGAAGAACTTAAATCGCCAAACCATTTCTCGTTGGCATCTTCTTATCCCTTGGATTCCGGGAAGACTCACATAATCCGAACGGATCCTTTGATATCGTTATCCCAAAATATTCAGAGCGCCATTATAGCGAATCTTTTTATCCTTCGGCGGTTCCCGCTCACGGCGCCTCGATTCCAGCGCCCGCCCTGTTAAATAGGTGGGGGGGACAGGACTGGCGCTTCCCACCTACGAGTCTCGTCAATCTCCTCCCAATTATCACAGCGAGGAAACCTTACTGCCTACCAAGGGCTCCGCCGCCGACCGCAGTTCCTGTCGTCGCCCGAAAGCTTTGGCGCCGCCCACAGATCTTTGTCGCCGTCAAGCTCCGTACCGCGGCCGAGCGGCTCGCCACCATCGACCATCTCACCGCCGTCGACCACCTCGCTGTTGCTAGGCACTCCGTCGCTGCCGGAGATCTCTGCGCCCGACCAAGATCTTCGTGCTCCTCAAAAAGCCTCCGTCGCCGTCGACCACTTCCGACCGAACTCATCAGGTTAGGTCACCGTTCATTTAAGAAGAAATCCCCATCCCTGTTCGAAGTTTGTATTATCGCCATGTTCTTGATGCCTTCGTGAATATCTGTTACCTGTCCTTGACTGATTAGCGTTAGTGACGACGAGATAGCTAACGTTTTTTAAAACCTTCACTTATCCGCCCTTGATTCGCGTGTTTAGAGCAATATTCCATCAAACGAACAACATCATCTTATCCCGATAATAAGTTGTTGTATTCAGTTATTTTCCTCATGTATTTTCGGCTGTCCAGTAGATCCATAGTTTACCGCTCATTGCATAAAAGCTGTTTGTAGTCTTCCCACTTCACCATTTTGAACAAATGTCTCCGATGCTTCAAGACAAAACTCTCGTGAGTAGCCAGACTTCGTAAGTCGCCATAGCAACCCGACCCGGATCTTTATATGGCGGGTCAAAAAATTTCCTCAGTCCATGAACAAACTACTTGGCGAGTCAAATGAACTTATTTCACCTCTTACGGTAGATATTCAAGCGTGTAAATTCACCCGTACTTTACTCCTTTGTAGCATGGGCACCGTCTTCAAGAGTGACTGGCTCCCTACCAAAGTCGACGATACCATACTAGGAGATTATGTGAAAACGGGCAATTTGGACCCTCAGGACGTTATCGGTTGGCGTACCGGGTTCAGAGAGGATCTCCCCAACCCCAAAGAAGGGGAGATAGTCGTTTTCGTCGAACACCTTTAGCTAGGTTTTAAGCCGCCCGGATCAAAGTTCCTTAAAGACGCCATGGCTTTCATGAACGTCCGCCTCCAGGATCTGGGACCTAATTCAATAAGTAACCTATGTCAGTTCCAAGTATTATGTGAGGCTTACCTGCGGATGGAACCCTTAGTTCCCCTATTCTGGTACTTTTTTCACTTAAATCGCCAAACGGAATTTCACAATGGCCCCAGCCTAGAACATGGCGGTGTAAATGTTCAGCGCCGCAGGGATAGCCCGTTTCCCTCACTCGCCATGCCAAGCCATCCCAAAGGCTGGGGCGAGTCTTGGTTCTATTGTCAAGAGACCTCGCCTGCAGGCGAAAACAAGCTTCTGGGCTATAGGAAAGATCGCCTTCCAACAAATTTCAAGCTTCTGGACAAGCTCAACGAAGAGGAGGAATCATATTTTATCCCAGTATTGTCCGAGTTAAGACCTTGACAAACAACGGCCTTACTGGGGTCGATTTGATCCGCTGCTGGGTCGAATGGCGGATCCTCCCTTTGAGTCGCCAGGACGGGTTAATGTGCGAATTTGATGGCACCTTAGATCATCCTCAATGTTATTTACATACGGCTTTAACGGAAAAGGATATTGTCACCATAATCAAGAAGCTGACCGGCGAACCTGCGGGAAAATGCGGCCAAATCGGCCTCAAACCCTTCTGCAAAATTAATCCGGCGCCCAAGGTAAGCAATTTTAACCCGCCTTTTGTCTTTACTTCTTATGTTTCATTTGAATTGTGGCCTTTTATAACATATGCCATTCCAGAAAGGTGATAAATTTTGGTCCAAGAAACCCAAAAGGCCAGCCATGAAGCAAGCTAGGCCGCCCCCAAAGAAAACCAAGGGCAAGGGCAAAGCTGCTGTGGCCGAGCCATCCGAAGCCGATGAATCTCAAGTCGGCGACGCACCTTCAGAGGTAAAGACCTATCCTCTTTTCACTCGCCATCCGCTACTGTTAACTTTGTATTTATGTCTCTGCCTCTCTTGAATAGAATGAAGACAACGAAAGCCAGGAGGATTCTGTAGAGGTAATTTCTGTTTCCTCCGATTCATCTCCTTCTCCACCTAAGCCGGCTAGGCGAATTTGTGGGAAAGTTCCCTTCTCACATCCAAATGCTTGTTTGGACCCCAATTTTCTACTGAAGAAAGCACAACATACTTCAAATCGGAAGACCCGAAGTCATTCCGGTGATCTGGTGTCCGGCTTACCAACAAAGAACAAGAGGAAACCAAATGAGGTACCCATGAACAACACTTCTTCATGTTTCATTGGATCACTACTATAACCCGCCTATATCTTTGACGTATAATTCTTGCAGAATTCTCCTCCTACATCTGGGGACTCAGTCATGTCGACACTTCCGCCAATGATTCGAGTCCCTGGGTAAGTCCTTCGATAATTTTACTTTGAATCTGAGGGTGATAAATTTTGAGTCCTTTAATGCGCCTCTCCCCTTTTTAGGGCATAGGCGAAGAAGAGGAAGACCAGCGGGTCAACTCCTATCATAATTTCAGAGCCCATCAAAGAGTCAGCGCCGATCCAAGATAACCCGGATCCAGACGAGCCTGAGGATCAAATGGATCTTCCTAGCTCGCCCAAGGAAACAACGGATGCCCCTAAGCCGCCAAGTCTATTGACAACAGCAGAAGACCCGGATGCTGTAATTATTACTGGTACCAGCTTCTCTAAACCGGCCACAACGGTTTTGTCAAAGCATGTGCCGTCATCCTCTCAAACCATTCCTGAGTCTGGACTCTCCAAGGCTAAGCTTTCTGAATATGAACATCTGGAATTCAAAGAACTCTGCTCTAGTTTTGCAAGTCGCCTGGAGGCGAGTTATGAGATGGAGGAAAGCCTGCTCCGAATGCTAAAAAATAAACATGAGGTAAGTTTTGTTATATATCATATTATTCTCATTAACCCCCAAGGGCCGGGTCATCAGTAAAAAGATGAGCCGGGTCTTGATAACTTAGAAAAACTTTTGACCAGTAACCCCCAAGGGCCGAGTCATCAGTAAAAAGATGAGTCGGGTCTTGATAACTTAGAAAAAGTTTCGACCAGTAACCCCCAAGGGCCGGGTCTTCAGTAAAATGATGAGTCGGGTCTTGATAACTTAGAAAAACTTTCGACCAGTAACCCCCAAGGGTCGGGTCATCAGTAAAAAGATGAACCGCGTCTTGATAACTTAGCAAAACTTTCGACCAGCAACCCCCAAGGGCCGGGTCATCAGTAAAAAGATGAACCGGGTCTTGATAACTTAGCAAAAACTTTCGACCAGTAACCCCCAAGGGCCGGGTCATCAGTAAAAAGATGAACCGGGTCTTGATGTTGTATAATTTTATCTGAAAAAAATTATACATTAGCCCCCAAGTGTCAGGGATATTGCTTGCAATAGTTCTGAGACTTGCCCCTTATCATGTATTTCAACAGGAAACTCTTATCCAGACTGAATCAGCACTTGGCGATTTAAAGAAAAACTTATCTGATCAGCAAGATGCCCGAACCAAGTTGGAGGAGAAGTATCGATTGGTCTTAGCTGAGATGGAAAAACTAAAAGCCGATTTAAAACGGGCTCAAGCTGAGCAAGATGCTGCAACAAAAAGAGCAGAGAAAGCTGAAGCCAAGCTGGCTACTGTGCAACAAGAGCTATCTGGCTTCAAACGTCATATCTCAAACATGGCGCAAGCCGTCTTTGGTAAAGTACTCAAAACTTTGATCTTTGTTTAAACCAATAACTCTTATCCTGAGTCGCTGATTATCATTACCCCTTGCACAGGTCCAAGAGCCGCCAATCTTCAGGATGATTGCGTGCTGATGCTGAAGGCGATTTACACGCTGACAGAGCAGCTGTATACCGGCAGTGTACTAACTGTTAAAGTAGTGATGGGCGCCAAGGAGCCTATAACCTCCATAAAGAAGATGCTTGGCTGCCTGTCCACGCTTCCTCCCCAGATCGGTGAGTTGACACGGTCAGCCGCCCGAAAGGGAGTGCTAACTACATTAAGTCGCTGCTTAGCGTATGCTCCAGAGATCAACCCAGAAGAAGTAGCAGCGGACTTTCCTCAGCTCAAGGATGACGGGTCAGAATTCGTCGAAGAGGACTATCAGCGTGTCGTCAAGGACTCCCGGCTGGCGGCGACTCAACTTGCTGCAAGCCTGGACTTATCAAAGTATCAGGCTGCTTATGATAGCAAGAACAAGAAGGTCAACCCGCCAACCTTTGTGACGACCAGCTTAATTCCACGGCGACCCAAGAACCCTTTTGACTTGGACGCAGATCTTTCATCAATCCTGACCGCTGAGGATGACTTCGCGGCTCTGGCCAAGTGTAACTAGGTACTGGGCGACTTGCAAATTGAGGTCGGCCAAAGCTCGCAACAAAATGACCGAAGGGCGCCAACAGAATAAACTTCATTGATTTGGCCCTAAGAGCCATGTAATAGGTTTCCTTTAGGAATCAGTACTGCTTTTGTGATACTTTCGAAAAGAATCCTTATGTCGCCCTTAAGGCGATATGAAATACTGGATCCGCCGTTTGAAAATTCTTTATAATGCTTAACCTGCCATGGATGAATTGATTTTGATCATCAACCTGTTTTAAGCTTGAAAAACATATATGAAATCAAATAAATAATAAATGATAAAAAATATTTTCAAGATGAATCAGGAAAAATGTTTGGAAAACCTTGTGGCAGTGCCAGGAAGGAAAAAAATAGCAATTTCGTCGGCTCATAAGGTCGTGACAGGATGGGGCGAGTCAGAAAACTCAAGCCCCACCCTAAATGATGGTTTCGTCGGCTCATAAGGTCGCGACAGGATGGGGCGAGTCAGAAAACTCAAGCGCCACCCTAAATGATGGTTTCGTCGGCTCATAAGGTCGCGACAGGATGGGGCGAGTCAGAAAGCTCAAGCACACACCCTAAATGATGGTTTCGTCGGCTCATAAGGTGGCGACAGGATGGGGCGAGTCAGAAAGCTCAAGCACACACCCTAGATGATGGTTTTGTCGACTCATAAGGTCACGACAGGATGAGGCGAGTCAGAAAGCTCAAGCACACACCCTAAATGATAGTTTCGTCGGCTCATAAGGTCGCGACAGGATGGGGCGAGTCAGAAAGCTGAAGCACACACCCTAGATGATGGTTTTGTCGGCTCATAAGGTCGCGACAGGATGGGGCGAGTCAGAAAGCTCAAGCACACACCCTAAATGATGGTTTCGTCGGCTCATAAGGTCGTGACAGGATGGGGCGAGTCAGAAAGCTCAAGCACACACCCTAAATGATGGTTTCATCGGCTCATAAGGTCGCGACAGGATGGGGCGAGTCAGAAAGCTCAAGCACACACCCTAGATGATGGTTTTGTCGGCTCATAAGGTCGCGACAGGATGGGGCGAGTCAGAAAGCTCAAGCACACACCCTAAATGATGGTTTCGTCGGCTCATAAGGTCGCGGCAGGATGGGGCGAGTCAGAAAACTCAAGCGCGCACCCTAAATGATTTCGTCGGCTCATAAGGTCGTGACAGGATGGGGAGAGTCAGAAAGCTCAAGCGCCACCCTAAATGATGATGGTTTCGTCGGCTCATAAGGTCGTGACAGGATGGGGCAAGTGAGGAAGCTCAAGCGACACCCTAAGATGATGGTTTCCTCGGCTCATAAGGTCGCGACAGGATGGGGCGAGTCAGAAAGCTCAAGCACCACCCTAAGATGATTGTTTCGTCGGCTCATAAGGTCGCGACGGGATGGGGCGAGTCAAAAAGCTCAAGCGCCACCCTAAGATGATTCTTCTGTCGGCTCATAAGGTCGCAACAGAATGACAAAATTGATCTCAATGAGGAAGCCCCCAAGTCGGGAAGCATTTTAATTTTTTTAGTTCATAATGAAACTGGAAAACTTACAAAATGCAGAGCTTGAGAGCTCAAGTGTAATAAGGCCGCAAGTGGGCAATATTCCAGGGGCGAATTGACTCAGCCTCCTGTTGGAAATATGCCCTAGAGGCAATAATAATTAGTTATTATTATATTTCTTTGTTCATGATAATCGTTTATTATCCATGCTATAATTGTATTAATTGGAAACACAATACTTGTGTGGATACATAGACAAAACACTGTCCCTAGTAAGCCTCTAGTTGACTAGCTCATTGATCCAAGCTAGTCAAGGTTTCCTGGCCATAGGCAAGTGTTGTTACTTGATAACGGGATCACATCATTAGGAGAATCATCTGATGGACTAGACCCAAACTAATAGACGTAGCATGTTGACCGTGTCATTTTGTTGCTACTGTTTTCTGCGTGTCAAGTATTAGTTCCTATGACCATGAGATCATATAACTCACTGACACCGGAGGAATGCTTTGTGTGTATCAAACGTCGCAAAGTAACTGGGTGACTATAAAGATGCTCTACAGGTATCTTCGAAGGTGTTCGTTGAGTTAGTATGGATCGAGACTAGGATTTGTCACTCCGTGTGATGGAGAGGTATCTCGGGGCCCACTCGGTAATACAACATCACACACTAGCCTTGCAAGCAATGTGACTTAGTGTAAGTTGCGGGATCTTGTATTACGGAACGAGTAAAGAAACTTGCCGGTAAACGAGATTGAAAAAGGTATGCGGATACTGACGATCGAATCTCGGGCAAGTAACATACCGAAGGACAAAGGGAATGACATACGGGATTATATGAATCCTTGGGACTGAGGTTCAAACGATAAGATCTTCGTAGAATATGTAGGATCCAATATGGGCATCCAGGTCCTGCTATTGGATATTGACTGAGGAGTCACTCGGGTCATGTCTACATAGTTCTCGAACCCGCAGGGTCTGCACACATAATCCCGTATGTCATTCCCCAACAGTGGCATCATGAGCTAGGTTCATGCGTAGATGTCTTCTCGAGTAGAACACAAAAGTTTTTGTGGGCGGTGATGTGCGTTTTGCTGCCCTCCTTAGTCTTTTCTTGATTCCGCGGTATTGTTGGATCGAAACGGCTCAGACCGACATTACTCGTACGCTTACGAGAGACTGGTTTCATCGCTACGAGTAACTCCGTTGCTCAAAGATGACCGGCGAGTGTCGGTTTCTCCAAGTTTAGTTGAATCGGATTTGACCGAGGAGGTACTTGGATGAGGTTAAATAGCAATTCATATATCTCCGTTGTGGTGTTTGCGTAAGTAAGATGCGATCCTACTAGATACCCATGGTCACCACGTAAAACATGCAACAACAATTAGAGGACGTCTAACTTGTTTTTGCAGGGTATGCTTCTGATGTGATATGGCCAACGATGTGATGTGATATATATTGGATGTATGAGATGATCATGTTGTAATAGTTAATATCGACTTGCACGTCGATGGTACGGCGACCGGCAGGAGCCATAGGGTTGTCTTTAAACTAACGTTTGTGCTTGCAGATGCGTTTACTATATTGCTAGGACGTAGCTTTAGTAGTAATAGCATGAGTAGCACGACAACCCCGATGGCGACACGTTGATGGAGATCATGATGATGGAGATCATGGTGTGACGCTGGTGACAAGAAGATCATGTCGGTGCTTTGGTGATGGAGATCAAGAAGCACATGATGATGGCCATATCATGTCACTTATGAATTGCATGTGATGTTAATCCTATATGCACCTTATCTTGCTTAGAACGACGGTAGCATTATGAGGTGATCTTTCACTAAAATTTCAAGATGAAATTGTGTTCTCCCCGACTATGCACCGTTGCGACAGTTCTTCGTTTTGAGACACCACGTGATGATCGGGTGTGATAGACTCAACGTTCACATACAACGGGTGCAAAACAGTTGCACACGCGGAACACTCGGGTTAAGCTTGACGAGCCTAGCATGTGCATACATGGCCTCGGAACACATGAGACCGAAAGGTCGAGCATGAATCGTATAGTTGATATGATTAGCATAGAGATGCTTACCACTGAAACTATTCTCGACTCACGTGATGATCGGACTTGAGATAGTGGATTTGGATCATGTACCACTCAAATGACTAGAGAGATGTACTTTTTGAGTGGGAGTTCTTAAGTAATTTGATTAATTGAACTAATTGTCATGAACATAGTCTAATGGTCTTTGCGAATTACGATGTAGCTTGCGCTATAGCTCTACTACTTTTTATATATGTTCCTAGAGAAAATTTAGTTGAAAGTTGATAGTAGCAAACTTTGCAGAGGATTGTCCTCGTTGCTGCGCAGAAGGCTTATGTCCTTAATGCACCACTCGGTGTGCTGCACCTCGAGCGTCGTCTGTGGATGCTGTGAACATCCGACATACACGTTTCTGATGACTACACGATAGTTCAGTGCAAAATACATAATGGCTTAGAAGCAAGGCGCCGAAGACGTTTTGAAACGTCACGGAACATAAGTGATGGTCTAAAGAGATGAAATTGTAATTTCATGCTTGTGCCCTTGTTAAGAGGTACGAGACCTCTGACAAGATTCTTTGTCCACAAAGTAAAGGAGAAAAGCTCAATCGTTGAGCGTATGCTCAGATTGTCTGAGTACGACAATCGCTTGAATCAAGTGGGAGTTAATCTTCCAGATGAGATAGTGATGGTTCTCCAAAGTCATTGCCACCAAGCTGTGAGAGCTTCGTGATGAATTATAACATATCAAGGATAGATACAATGATCCTTGAGCGATTCGCGATGTTTGACACTGCGAAAGTAGAAATCAAGAAGGAGCATCAATAGTTGATGGTTAGTAAAACCACTAAGTTTCAAGAAAGGCAAGGGCTAGAAGGGATACTTCGTGAAACGGCAAAACAATTGCTGCACAAATGAAGAGAACCAAGATTAAACCCAAACCCGAGACTAAGTGCTTCTGTAATGAGGGGAACAGTCACTGAGGCGGAGCAACTCTAGATACTTGGTAGATAAGAAGGCTGGCAAAAGTCGAAAGAAGGATATTTGATATACATGATGTTGATGTGTACTTTACTAGTACTCCTAGTAGCACGAGGGTATTGGATACCGGTTCGGTTGCTAAGTGATTAGTAACACGAAATGATAGCTATGGCATAAACGGAGACTAGCTAAAGGCGAGGTGACGATACGTGCTGGAAGTGTTTCCAAGGTTGATATGATCAAAACGTCGCACGCTCCCTCTACCATCGGGATTGGTGTTAAACCAAAATAATTGTTATTTGGTGCTTGCATTAAGCATGTACATGATTGGATCGTGTTTATTGTAATACGATTATTCATTTAAAAGAATAATGGTTACTCTATTTGCTTGAATAATCACCTTCAATGGTTTATTGAATCTCGATCGTAGTGTTACACATGTTCATGATATTGGTGCCAAAAGATACGAGGTAATGATGATAGTACCACTTACTTGTGGCACTACCGCTTGAGTCATATTGGTATAAATTGCATGAAGAGGCTCCATGATGATGGATCTTTATACTCACCTGATTTTGAATCACTAGTGACATGCAAATCATACCACATGAGCAAGGCCTTGTTTTCATTGAGATGAAACAAGATAGTAACATGTTGGAAGTAATACATTTTGATGTATGCAGTCCAATGGGTGCTGAGGCACGCAGTGGATATCATTATGTTCTTACTTCAATGACGATTTGAGTGGATACAAGAGTATTTACTTAATGAATCACAAGTCTGAAATATTGAAAAGTTCAATTCTGTTTCGGAGTGAAGTTCGTCGTAACAAGAGGATAAACTGTCTACGATATGATCATAGAAATGAATATCTGAGTTACGAGTTTTGGTACGCAGTTAAGACAATGTGGAAATTGTTTCGCAGTTCATGCCACCTAGAACATCATAGTGTGATGATGTGTCTGAACGTCATAGCCACGCACTATTTGGTATGGTGCATGCTATGATGTGTCTTATCGAATTACCACTATCGTTTATGGGTTACGCATTAGTGACAACCACATTCACTTTAAATAGGGCACCGCGTATTTCCGTTGAGATGACACAGTAAAGACTGAGGTTTAGAGAAATCTAAACTGTTGTTTCTTGAAAGTTTGAGGCTTCGACATTTGTGTGAAAAAGTTTCAGTCGAATAAGCTCAAACCCAAAGCGGATAAATGCATCTTCATAGGATATCCAAAACAATTGGGTACATCTCCTATCTCAGATCCGAAAGCAAAGTGTTTGTTTCTAGAAACGGATCCTTTCTCGAGGAAAGGTTTCTCTCGAAAGAATTGAGTGGGAGGGTGGTAGAACTTGATGAGGTTATTGAACCATCACTTCAACCAGTGTGTAGCAGGGCGCAGGAAGTTGTTCTTGTGGCGCCTACACCAATTGAAGTGAAAGCTGATGATGGTGATCATCGAGCATCGGATCAAGTTACTACAAACCTCTTAGGTTGACAAGGTCGCGTACTACTGCAGAGTGGTACGGTAACCCTGTCTTGGACGTCATGTTGTTGAGCAACAATGAACCTACGAGTTATGGAGAAAGCAATGGTGGGCCCGGATTCCGACAAATGGCTGGAAGCCATGAAGCCTGAGAGAGGATCCATGTATGAAAACAAAGTGTAGACTTTGGAAGAACTACTTGATGGTCATAGGACTATTGAGTAAAGATGGATCTTTAAAAGGAAGACAGACGATGATGGTGATAAGTCACTATTAATAAAAGCTCGACTTGTCGCAAAGATGTTTCCGACAAGATCAAACAGTTGACTATGATGAGACTTTCTCACTCGTAGCGATGCTGAAAGTTTGTTAGAATTATGTTAGTAGTTGCTGCATTATTTATGAAATATTGCACATAGGATGTCAAAACATTGTTTCCTCGACGGCTTCCTTGAGCAAACATTGTATGTCATACAACCAGGAGGTTTTGTCGATCCTAAAGATACTAGCAAGTATGAAAGCTCCAGCGATCCTTCAATGGACTGGTGCAAGCATCTGAGAGTTGGAATATACACTTTGATGAGATGATCAAAGATTTTGGGTTTGTACAAGGTTTATGAGAAACTTGTATTTCCAAAGAAGTGAGTGGGAGCACTATAGAATTTCTGATAAGTATATGTGGTTGACATATTGTGGATCATAAGTAATGTAGAATTTCTGTAAAGCATACAAGGTTGTTTGAAAGAAGTTTTCAAAGGAGTACTTGGATTGCGCTACTTGAACGTTGAGCATCAAAGATCTATGGAGATAAATCGAAAGCGCTTAATGGAAGTTTCAACAAGACGCATGCCTTGACAAGTTTTTGAAGGAGTTCAAAATAGATCAGCAAAGAAGGAGTTCTTGGTCGCGTTGTGAGGTGTGAATTTGAGTAAGACTCAAAACCCGACCCCGGCAGAATAAAGAGAATAGACGAAGGTCGTCTTCTATGCCTTGGCCGTAGAATCTGAAGTATGCCATGCTGGGTACTGCACCTGATGTGTGCCTTGACTCAAAGTCTGTTGAGAGGTACAGAGAGTGATCCATGATTGAATCACTAGCAGCGGTCAAAATTTATCCTTAGTAACTGATGGACTAAGGAATTTTTCTCGATTATGGAGGTAGTTAAAGAGTTCGTCGTAAAGGGTTACATCGATGCAAGCTTTGACACTAATCCGGATAACTATGAGTAGTGAAACGGATTCGTATAGTAGAGTAGATATTTGGAGTATTTCCGAATAGCACATAGTAGCAGCATCTATAAGATGACATAAAGATTTGTAAAGAACGCACGGATCTGAAAGTTTCAGAACCGTTGACTAAAACCTCTCTCACGAGCAAGACGTGATCAGACCCCATAACTATATGGGTGTTGGATTCGTTGGAATCACATGGTGATGTGAACTAGATTATTGACTCTAGTGCAAGTGGGAGACTGTTGTAAATATGCCCTAGAGGCAATAATAATTAGTTATTATTATATTTCTTTGTTCATGATAATCGTTTATTATCCATGCTATAATTGTATTGATTGGAAACACAATACTTGTGTGGATACATAGACAAAACACTGTCCCTAGTAAGCCTCTAGTTGACTAGCTCGTTGATCAAAGATAGTCAAGGTTTCCTGGCCATAGGCAAGTGTTGTTACTTGATAACGGGATCACATCATTAGGAGAATCATGTGATGGACTAGACCCAAACTAATAGACGTAGCATGTTGATCGTGTCATTTTGTTGCTACTGTTTTCTGCGTGTCAAGTATTTGTTCCTATGACCATGTGATCATATAACTCACTGACACCGGAGGAATGCTTTGTGTGTATCAAACGTCGCAACGTAACTCGGTGACTATAAAGATGCTCTACAGGTATCTCCGAAGGTGTTCGTTGAGTTAGTATGGATTGAGACTGGGATTTGCCACTCCGTGTGATGGAGGGGTATCTCGGGGCCCACTCGGTAATACAACATCACAACAAGCCTTGCAAGCAATGTGACTTAGTGTAAGTTGCGGGATCTTGTATTACGGAACGAGTAAAGAGACTTGCCGGTAAACGAGATTGAAAAAGGTATGTGAATACTGACGATCGAATCTCGGGCAAGTAACATACCGAAGGACAAAGGGAATGACATACGGGATTATATGAATCCTTGGCACTGAGGTTCAAACGATAAGATCTTCGTAGAATATGTAGGATCCAATATGGGCATCCAGGTCCCGCTATTGGATATTCACCGAGGAGTCACTCGGGTCATGTCTACATAGTTCTCGAACCCGCAGGGTCTGCACACTTAAGGTTCGACGTTGTTTTTTGCGCATTTGAGTTATATGGTTGGTTACCGAATGTTGTTCGGAGTCCCGGATGAGATCACGGACGTCACGAGGGTTTCCGGAATGGTCCAAAAACGAAGATTGATATATAGGATGACCTCATTTGATTACCGGAAGGTTTTCGGAGTTACCGGGAATGTACCGGGAATGACGAATGGGTTTCGGGTGTTCACCGGCGGGGGGGGGGGGGGCAGCCCACCCCGGGGAAGCCCATGGGCCTTGGGGGTGGCGCACCAGCCCTTGGTGGGCTGGTGGGACAGCCCAAGAACGCCCTATGCGCCATAGATAGAAAATCAAAGAGAAAAGAAAAAAAGGAGGTGGGAAAGGAGAGAAGGACTCCACCTTCCAATCCTAGTTGGACTAGGATTGGAGGAGGACTCCTCCTCCCTTGGTGGCGCAGCCCTTGGGGCTCCTTGAGCCTCAAGGCAAGCCTCCCCTCCCCTCCTCCTATATATATGGAGCTATTAGGGCTGATTTGAGACAATTTTTGCCACGGCAGCCCGACCACATACCTCCATGGTTTTTCCTCTAGATCGCGTTTCTGTGGAGCTCGGGCGGAGCCCTGCTGATATTAGATCACCACCAACCTCCGGAGCACCGTCACGCTGCCGGAGAACTCATCTACCTCTCCGTCTCTCTTGCTGGATCAAGAAGGCCGAGATCATCGTCGAGCTGCACGTGTGCTGAACGCGGAGGTGCCATCCGTTCGGCACTAGATCGGAGCGGATCGTGGGACGGATCGCGGGACGGTTCGTGGGGCGGATCGAGGGACGTGAGGTCGTTCCACTACATCAACCGTGTTTCTTAACACTTCTGCTGTGCGATCTACAAGGGTACGTAGATCGGAAATCCCCTCTCGTAGATGGACATCACCATGATAGGTCTTCGTGCGCGTAGGAAAATTTTTGTTTCCCATGCGACGTTCCCCAACACCTTCGTGGTTGGCCGGTTAGGCCGAAGATCCACCAGATAATAAGAGCCATTGCGAAGATTCTTGCTGACGACGAACGGTCCTTCCCAGGGTGGTGACAACTTATGCATGCCAGCACGATCTTGTATCAACCGAAGAACTAAGTCGCCTTCCTGAAAGGTCCGGCTCTTAACCCGACGGTTGTGATAACGCCGATCCTGCTGATAGATGGCCGAACGGGCTGCAGCCAAGTCACGTGCCTCCTCTAAGGCGTCCAAGGAGTCTTGACGCGCCAGCTCATTGTCTTGCTCCACATATGCGGCGACTCTAGGTGAGTCATGCCTTATGTCGGTAGGAAGAACGGCTTGTGCTCCGTAGACCAAAAAGAAAGGGGTGAAACCCGTGGACCGGTTCGGGGTGGTCCGTATACTCCACAACACTGAAGGCAATTCTTCGACCCAACATCCTGGGGTCTTCTCCAGGGGAACCATGAGTCGGGGCTTAATTCCTCGTAAAACCTCCTGATTCGCCCGTTCCGCCTGCCCATTAGATTGTGGGTGAGCGACCGCAGAAACATCAAGCCGGATATGTTCTCGACGGCAAAACTCCTGCATGGCCCCTTGGGACAGGTTAGTACCATTATTAGTAATGATACTGTGTGGATATCCAAACCGGAAGATCAGCTTCTTCAAGAACTTGACCGCTGTCTCCGCATCGCAAGCTCCAATAGGTTCCGCCTCAACCCACTTGGTGAACTTATCAACCGCCACCAGCAAATGGGTTTTCTTGTTGGATGACATTTTAAAGGGGCCGACCATGTCTAACCCCCAGACCGCAAAAGGCCAAGTGATGGGAATCATTCTTAATTCTTGAGCCGACACATGAGCCTGTCGTCCATAACGCTCGCATCCCTCGCACCGACGAACTATATCTTCTGCATCTGCGTGAGCCGTCAACCAAAAGAAACCATGACGGAATGCTTTTGACACCAATGAGTGTGACCCGGCATGATGCACACAGTCTCCGGAATGAATGTGATTTAAGATTATGCATCCTTCTTCGGAGGAAACGCATCGTTGAAAAACTCCAGAGGCGCTCCGCTTATATAACTCGCCATTGATGATCACCATGGATTTGCTGAGCCGAACGATTTGATGGGCCAAAACTTTGTCTATTGGTAACTCGCCTCGGGCGAGATAAGCCAGATAGGGAAGAACCCAATCCGGCTTGACGTGGAGAGCCGCCACGAGCTGAGACTCAGGATCTGGTATCGCCAACTCCTCCTCCGATGGTAAAATCATGGATGGTTTATGCAAAATATCCAGAAAAACATTGGGAGGAACTGGCTTTCGCTGGGAACCAAGTCTTGAAAGGGCGTCAGCCGCCTCGTTGAGGCGCCGATCAATGTGGTCAACTTGATAACCATGAAAATGACCCGCCACGTTAGACACAACTCTTCTGTAAGCCGCCATCATGGGGTCCCGTGAATCCCAGGTACCCGAAACTTGCTGCGCCACCAAATCAGAGTCGCCAAAACACCTGACTCACGTTAGATTCATCTCCTTGGCGAGTCGCAAGCCGTGAAGCAAAGCTTCGTATTCTGCGGCATTGTTAGTGCACGGAAACATGAGTCGGAGAACATAACAGAATTTATCTCCTGGAGGGGATACCAATACCACACGAGCCCCCGAGCCTTCCAGCTGTCTAGATCCATCAAAATAAATAGTCCAGTAAGTAAGATCAGGCCTGTCTTCCGGAGCCTACAACTCCGTCCAGTCATTGACGAAATCAACTAAGGCCTGAGACTTGATGGCTGTGCGGGGGGTGTACTGCACGTGATGCGGCCCAAGTTCAATCGCCCACTTGGCAATCCGCCCTGTTGCCTCCCGATTCTGTATGATGTCCCCAAGGGGGGCAGAGCTAACCACTGTGATAGGCTGGTCTTGGAAATAATGCTTAAGTTTCCGACTCGCCATAAACACCCCATACACTAACTTCTCCCAGTGTGGGTACCGTTGCTTGGAAAGGGTTAGCACTTCGTAGATAAAATACAACGGGCGTTGCACTGGGTACTCCTTCCCTTCCTCCTTTCTTTCAATGACCACTGCCACACTTACTGCTTTGGAATTTGCCGCAACATACAGAAGTATGGGCTCTTTTTCAGTCGGGGTGGCCAGGACCGGCGGGTTAACCAGTTGCCGTTTCAAGGCTTCGAGCGCTTCGTCCGCCTCATTTGTCCAAACAAACTGGTCAGATTTCTTTAGTAACTGATAAAGAGGAATCGCCTTTTCACCCAGGCGACTTACGAAGCGACTTAGAGACGCAATGCGACCCGCCAGTCGTTGAACTTGGTTAACGTTTGCCGGCTTTCCAGGGGATGTAACTGCTTCGATTTTGTCCGGGTTAGCTTCAATGTCACACTCAGACACCAGGAAACCCAACAATTTCCCTGCAGGAACACCAAAAACACACTTGGTGGGATTCAGCTTCATCTAATATACCCGCAGATTATCAAAAGTTTCCTTGAGATCCTCCAATAGCGTCTCCCCCTGGCGGGTTTTGATCACAATATCGTTGACATAGGCGTGGACGTTGCGACCGATTTGGCTGCGAAGGCAATTCTGGATGCAGCGCTGATAAGTCGCCCCCACACTCTTGAGTCCAAAAGGCATGGACACATAGCAAAAAGCCCCAAAGGGGGTTATAAAAGTTGTTTTCTCTTGATCCTCCACGGCCATCTTGATCTGGTGATATCCTGAGTAGGCGTCCAAAAAGCACAATCGTTCACATCCCGCCACCGAGTCAATGATCTGGTCGATGCGGGGAAGAGCGAAAGGATCTTTCGGACAAGCTCTGTTGAGGTCCGTGTAATCAATGCACATACGGAAGGTACCATTCTTCTTGAGTACCAAAACCGGGTTAGCCAGCCATTTGGGGTGGAAAACTTCCACGATGAATCCGGTGGCTAAGAGACGGGCGACCTCTTCCCCGATCGCCTTGCGTCTCTCCTCGTTAAACCTGCGAAGATACTGTTGGATGGGTTTTGCCTTTGGGTCAACATTAAGATGGTGCTCAGCGAATTCTCTCGGCACACCAGGCATGTCAGAAGGTTTCCATGCGAAGATGTCCCGATTCTCACGGATGAATTCGATGAGCGTGCTTTCCTATTTGGGATCCAGACCCGTCCCGACGGTGAACTGCTTGGATGAATCGCCGGGAACGAAATCGATTGTTTTAGTGTCATCCGTTGGTTTGAACTTGAGGGGCGACTCAACATCTGTCGTTGGCTTCTTTAGGGGTGACATGTCCGCCGGGTCAACATTGGCCCGATGGTGTTTGAGCTCTTCTGCAGCGCAGGCGACTTCCGCATAAGCCGCGTCCCCTTCTTCACATTCCTTTGCAATCCTTCTATCCCCATCAACCGTGATGGGTCCCTTAGGACCGGGCATCTTGAGCTTAAGGTAAACATAGCACGGGCGAGCCATGAAATGGGCATAAGCCGGCCGCCCAAATAACGCATGGTAGGGGCTTTTCAATTTGACCACCTCGAATATTAGTGACTCGGACCTGTAATTCTGCGCCGTTCCGAACGCCATTGTGAGTCTGACTCGGCCTATGGGCCGACTTGCCCGGGACGATTCCGTGGAAAACCGTGGTTGAAGGCATCAGGTCCTTTTCCAATAGGTTCATCCTTTGGAAAGTGTCAAAATACAAGATCTTAATGCTGCTGCCACCATCCATTAGCACTTTGGACACGGTGTAGCCCCCCAACTTGGGGAGCCACGACCAATGCTAAGTCGCCAGGATTGTCAACTCTTGGCGGGTGATCCTCCCTACTCCATGATATGATCTGTTCAGACCAGTGCAGGTACCTGGGAAGCGCTGGCTCAGACACACTGTACGCCCGGTGACTCCCCTTCTTATCACGTCTGCAAGCATTGGTGGTGAAAACGTGATACTGCCCATTGCTTAACTGTTTGGGATTGTTGCGAAAACCTCAGTTGTCATCCTGACCCTGCGGAGCCCCCTGTGGGGGCGGCTGCTGAAAGGCTCCTGGTGGGTTATACCGCTGCTCGTGGTGCACCGAATACTGGCCGCTGCTTGGCTACGGGCCTCCCTGAGCTCCCTGTTTGGGAAAACCGCCGAAGGGGTTCTGTCGTTGGTTGGGTGCAGCAAACTGCTCCTGCCGTTGGTCCGGGTCATAGTTTTGGCTTTTCTTGATCGCCTCCGGCCGAAACTCCCGCATTACGAAACAGTTCTCCAAGGAGTGAGTCGCCGGACCGTCTACCGTGGCATGGTGCGGGCAAGGGCCCTTGAGTAACTCTTCATAGTTACGCGGCCTCTTCCCACTGAATCCCCTGTTTTTCTTCTAGCGTTGGTTGCCACTGTTGGTGTTGGTGTTGGCGACTAAGTCCGAGGATTCCTCTTGCTGCCTTCGCTTGCCATTGGCTCCTTGATTGTGGCGGTTACGTCCCTGGAATCGGGTACGATTTTTGGGTGACTCGCCTTTCTTGGGCGAATTAGCTTTACCGTCCTCACTGGGATCTTTGGTGTCATCCGCTTCATCATACCGAGTGAGGGTGTCCATCAGCTCTCCCATGTCTTGGACCTTTCGCTTTAGTCGCCCCAATTTCTGTACCAAGGGTTCATAATGGCAATTCTGCTCGAGGATCAACACAGACTGAGCCGCCGTAATACCATCTGACGAATGGATAATTTCCGCAACCCGCCGTGACCAATGGTGGGCCGACTCATCAGGGCGCTGAACGCAGAGCTGCAAATCGACGATCGTCATTGGTCGTTTGCAGGTTCCTCGGAAGTTTTTGATGAATCGCTCTTTCAACTCGGCCCAGGTCTGGATGGAGTTGGGAGGTAAGTTTTTCAACCAAGTATGTGCTGACCCCTCAAGCATCATCGTGAAGTATCTGGCGCAAACTGCCTCGTTCACGTCGAGCATGTCCATGGCGATTTCATAATTCTCGACCCACGATGCCGGCTCAAGGTCCGGGGTGTAGTTAGCCACCTTTCTTGGTCCCTTAAAATCTTTGGGCATTCTTTCGTTGCGAAGGGCGGGGGCCAAGCATGGCACCCCCACTCGCCCAACGCTCCCGACGAGAGGGGCCGGGGCGATTTGGATGTTCGGGAGATCCCGGCCCGGCGGGTTCTGATGATCAGGCGGGTTGTCCTCAGGGACGGGTCGCGGCTCGCTGTTTACGGCGGGCTGATCCTCTGGCCGACTCGGCAGGGGTGTTGCCGTGAATCGGAAGAGATTCCAGATGGCGAGTTGCAGCCAGGACGTTGTCCACCGGGTTGGAAATGTGGCCTTGAGGCGTCCGGAATCGGGGAATGCGATCCTCCATTGTCTGACCCGGCGGGTTAGGCAGTTGACCCGGTCCTCCCCCTGGGGCGGCTCCCGCCCCTGGGGTTCGCGGAGTATCGAACAGGCAGATCGGGTTGAGATCATGAGGCAGGCGACCTTGGTGTCTCCGTTGATGGACGGTGTCGGATGCACGTTGGTGTCTTTCGAGCCGCCGGTTGTCAGTATTTAAGCGAATCCTCTCGGCCGCAATTTGAGCTTGCCGAGTCTCGATCCTGGCGGACTCCACCTCGGCATCCCGATGAGCCTTTGCCACTGCCTCTCTGAGTTTCGCCAGCTCCGCGTTTATCTCCTCCTGATTTTCTGGTGTGAGGGGAGTCGCCATCAGCCTTGTGATTTCCGCCGCTAATTCCACCAGGACAGCGACCGGGCTTCTAGATGTCTCGCCGGTTCCATCGCCTCCTGTAGGGTTTTGCGAGGTTTGAGTCGCCCCCGCCATGTAAATGGCGATCTGGCGGCGGGTTCGGTCAAGGACTTCGGGGTCCATGGCCAGCGACAAGCCCCCAAGACAGTCCCCATGTAGAGACCGGATTGAATCTGAATCGCCCATGGATGATTCGTCATCAGTGTTGATTGGTGTGGTTTCCTGGGACGCCGAGCGTCCTGGCTCCTCCGATCCCTACGTGAACCCAACAAAGACCGGGCGAATCAGATTTGGAGTCACTACTAGGCGGACGTACCTGGCCGGCTCGACGATGTCGGTGGAGATGTCCGGCTCAGGCATGGATGATCCGATCATGCCGATGAAGATGTTGATCTTGCTGAAGGGGACCCTGTAACCAGATTCGATCGAATCCGCCTCGGGCCCCCATTGCCGGTTGTCGATGTAGGTCTTCCCGCGGCGACTCCGGGTCATGAGCCCCGTCGCGTAACTCCAAAACCCTGGTAAGGCTCCCTTTGAGAACTCAACTCCACCGTGCGTAGGCCCCACGGTGGGCGCCAACTGTCGTGGTTTTGTCACGGCAGATGTCCTCATGAAAGGACTTAGTACGGGAGCCATCGCACCTTGGTGGCGACTCAAAGGGGTTGAGCAGGAGAGACACGGCGGTTTACCCAGGTTCGGCCCCTCGTGAGGAGGTAAGAGCCTACGTCCTGCTTCGAGTTGTATTGATGTAGTTTCGATTACAAGGAGGGCGTAAGTCGCCAAACCTAGCACTTGATGATTTCTAACCTGCCCTCTGCTTCCCTGGGACTCGCCTTTATATACAGGTCGAATCCCTAGGGTTTACAAGGGTACTTTCCTTCCTACAAACCGTGACCTCTACGATCTCCAAGTCGCCATCTTCCAAAGCTTGGAGACCTTCCCGAGATTACAAACCGCCACACAACTTTCGGCCTTGCCATGCCAAGGCCCGAATCATGTTCGGATGAATCGCCTGATTCGGTGACCCGGCCCAACTAGGGCGGGTTATTAACAGGTAATATCCCCAACAAATGGTTTTGAAAAGTTTAAGGGAGAAGGAACCCACAGTTAACAAAAAGCTAGGTCATGATTCCGCTAGGATTGGCAAACTAGAGGATGTTATAACCAACTTGGGTTCCGCTTTTGCCGCTGTGCAGAATACTCCAAATTTTGCCCATAGTAAAATCACCAAGTCTATCTTTGTTCCTAAAAGTAGTGGTGAATCATCTATCAAGACAGATGAAAACCTCAAGATGATAAGTGATCACGCCACTTATGGTTTGAACGCCAAAGACGACGATACGTGATTCTATCGCTTCTATACCTAGCTAAGGGCGTTAAACAATAGCGCTTGTTGGGAGGCAACCCAATGAATTTATCTTTTTCTTTCTGTTTTGTTGCATCCACACTTTCATAATTCTGTTCTGATTGTGTTTTTTGTGTTCCTTTTTGTGTTTGAGCCAAGCAAAGCCTTTATGATTAGTCTTGGTAATGGTTGTTTGATCCTGCTAGAAAAATACAAAAACTTTTCGCTCACAAGATGATTTTTCGTTTTTATTCAGAAAAAGATTTTGAGTTGATTCTTTTTGCTTCTGATTTATATTCTTTTTCCCCAGACCGTCGTAATGTTTCAGATTTTTTGAGGTAACAGAAGTATACGAAGTATACATATTGCTACAGACTGGTCTGCTTTTGACAGATTCTGTTTTTGTTGAGTTGGTTGTTTGTTTTGGTGAAACTATGGTTAGTATCGGGGGGTAATAGCCATGGAAAAGTGAGAATACGGTAGCCCATCATCAATATATATGAAATCCAAGTTTGCTACAGTACCAAAAGAAGTGGTAGTTTGTTTTCTTGTACTAATGTTATCACAAGTTTCTGTTTAAGTTTTGTGTTGTGAAGTTTTCAAGTTTTGGGTGATGCTCTCATGGACAAAGAGACAAGGAGTGGAAAGAGCTCAAGCTTGGGGATGCCCAAGGCACCACAAGCCAAATTCAAGGACACCAAAAATCCTAAGCTTGGGGATGCCCCGGGAAGGCATCCCCTCTTTGGTCTTCAATCCAGAGGTAACATTACTTATAGCTATATTTTTGTTCACCACATGATATGTGTTTTGCTTGGAGCGTCTTGTGCCATAGGAGTCTTTTTCTTTTTGTTGTGTCACAATCATCCTTGCTGCACACCTTTTTGAGAGAGAGACATGCACTCATCGTGATTTTGCTAGAATGCTCATTGTGCTTCACTTATATCTTTTGAGCTAGATACTTTTGCTCATGTGCTTCACTTTTATCTTTTGAGCTAGATACTTTTGCTCTCGTGCTTCACTTATATCTTGAGAGCACGGCGGTGCGTGATTTGGTAGTTGGATTATGCTATGAAAGTAGTCCCATGTGCTAGGTACCCAAAGAGGATGCAAACACCTCCATCTTCATGTGCATTGAGTAGAAAGAAAAGTTTCGATTCCTCTCAATTAGTTTTGAGACATGGATTCGGTAATATTAAAAGCTATGTTAGTAGGGTATTGTGAATCTAGAAATACTTGTGTTGAAGTTAATGATTCCCGTAGCATGCACGTATGGTGAACCGCATAATTGATCTATTGATTGTCATCCTTTGTGTTGAGCTCGGGATCGCACGATGGTTTACACCTACCAACCCTTCCCCTCGGAGTATGCGTTTAGCACTTTTTCGATTACTAATAAAAACTTTTGCAACAAGTATGTGAGTTCTTCATGACTAATGTGAGCCCATGGTATAGATGCACTTTCACCTTCCACTATTGCTAGCCTCTCTAGTGCCGCGCAATTCTCGCCGGTACACAAACCCACCAAATTCCTTCCTCAAAACAGCCACCATATCTACCTACTATGGCATTTTCATAGCCATTACGAGATATATTTCCATGCAACTACCATCATTCCGTCTCACGACTTGTGCCGTCACTCTCATATTGCCATTGCATGATCATACTAGATCGTTGCACATCCTGGTACACTGCTGGAGGCATTTCCTATGGAGTCATCATCATTGTGATCTTTGAGGTGTGAGTAAATAAAAGTGTGATGATCATCATTATTAGAGCATTGTCCCATGTGAGGAAATAAAAAAAGGCCAAAGAGCCCAAAAAGAAAAGAAAAAAGAGAAAAGAAAAAAAAGAGGCCTAAGAGCCCAAATTAAAAAAAAAAGAAGGGACAATGCTACTATCTTTTTCCACACTTGTGCTTCATGATAGCACCATGTTCTTCATGATTGAGAGCTTCTTGCTTTGTCACTACCATATTCTACTGGGAATCTTCACTATATAACTTGGCTTGTATATTCCAATGATGGGCTTCCTCAAAATTGCCCTAGTTTTTCGTGAGCAAGCAAGTTGGATGCACACCCACTAGTGTCCCTTTTGAGCTTTCATATACCTATAGCTCTAGTGCATCTCTTGTATGGCAATCCCTACTCATTCACATTGATATCTATTAATGGGCATCTCCATACCTATTGATACGCCGATTCAATGTGACCATATCCTCCTTTTTTTGTCTCACAACCACCACCACACTCTATTCCACCTATAGTGTTATATCCATGGCTCGCACTCATGTATTGCGTGATAGTTATAAAAAGTTTGAGAAAGTAAGAGTGCGAAAACAATTACTTGGCCAATTCCGGGGTTGTGCATGATTTACATTAGTTGTGTGAGGATCATGGAGCATAGCTAGACTATATGATTTTCTAGGGATAACTTACTTTGGCCTTGTTATTTCGAAAGTTCATGATTACTTTGCTAGTTTGCTTGAACTATTACCGTTTTCATGTCAATAGCAAACTATTGTTTTGAATCTTACAGAACTGAATATTCATGCCACATGAAAGAAGTTGCAAAGGAAAACTATGCTAGGTAGCATTCCACATCAGAAATTCATTCTTTATCACTTCCCTACTCGAGGACGAGCAGGAGTTAAGCTGGGGGATGCTTGATACGTCTCCAACGTATCTATAATTTTTGATGGTTTCATGCTATTATCTTGTAAAACTTTGGATGTTTTGCATGCCTTTTATTTATTTTTTGGGACTAACTTATTAATTCAGTGCCAAGTGCGAGTTCCTGTTTTTTCCATGTTTTTGACCCCTTTCAGAGGAGATTTTGAAACGGAGTCCAAACGGAAGAAAATCCCCAAAAAGATTTTTTCTGGAACGGAAGAAGATCGGGGGACTTGGGAGCCAAGCCAGAAGAGCCTCAGGGGCCCCACAAGCCCCCACCCCAAGGCCAGGGGGCGCCATGCAGGCTTGTGGGCCCCCTGGAAATCCCCTGACCTATATCTTGCGCCTATATATTCCCAAATATTCCCAAAAATTTAACTGGAGCATCGTAATCACTTTTCCTCCGTCGCAAGCTTCTGTCTCCGCAAGATCCCATCTGGGGCACGTCCTCGTGCCCTGCCGGAGGGGGGATTCGGACACGGAAGGCTTCTCCATCACCACCATGACCTCTCCGATGATGCGTGAGTAGTTCAACATAGACCTACAGGTCCATAGCTAGTAACTAGATGGCTTCTTCTCTCTCTTGGATCTTCAATACAAAGTTCTCCATGATCTTCGTGGAGATCTATCCGATGTAATCTTCTTTTGCGGTGTGTTTATCGAGATCCTATGAATTGTGGATTTATGATCAGATTATCTATGAATCTTATTTGAGTTTCTTCTGATCTCTCTTATGCATGATTTCATATCATTGTAATTCTCTTCGAGTTGTGGGTTTTGTCTGGCCAACTAGATCTATTATTCTTGCAATGGGAGAAGTGCTTGGTTTTGGGTTCATACCGTGCGGTGACCTCACCCAGTGATAGAAGGGGTAGCGAGGCACGTATTGTGTTGTTGCCATCAAGGGTAAAAAGATGGGGTTTCATCATTGGTTTGAGATTATCCCTCTACATCATGTCATCTTGCTTAAAGCGTTACTCTGTTCGTCATGAACTCAATACACTAGATGCATGCTGGATAGCAGTCGATGTGTGGAGTAATAGTAGTAGGTGCAGAAAGTATCGGTCTACTTGTCTTGGACGTGATGCCTATATGTATGATCATTGCCTTAGATATCGTCATGACTTTGCGCGGTTCTATCAATTGCTCGACAGTAATTTGTTCACCCACCGTAATACTTGCTATTTTGAGAGAAGCCTCTAGTGAACACTATGGCCCCCAGGGTCTACTCCACACCATATTTTCAGCCTTACACTTTTTACTTCGTTGCACTTTCCGCCTTCAGATCTCACTTTGCAAACAATCTTGAAGGGATTGACAACCCCTTTGAAGCGTTGGGTGCAAGCTTGTTTGTGTTTGCGCAGGTACTCTGGACTTGATGAGACCCTCCTTCTGGATCGATACCTTGGTTCTCAAACTAAGGGAAATACTTACTGCTCCTGTGCTGCATCACCCTTTCCTCTTCAAGGGAAAAACCAACGCAAGCCCAATCTCCGTCAACGTGTCAATTTCTGGCGCTGTTGTTTGAGAAGTAGCACAATACCAACATATAATCTCTCATGGTAAAGTGATAATTTGTTCACAGAGTAAAGCATGGATCAAGAACCTTACCGAGAAGTAACAACCGATAGCCTTTAGTCATTCAAGCAATTGCAATTTATCACAACATCAGAAAGAGTCAAATAAGAGCTTGGAAAGCAAATCCACATACTCAATCATTCTTTCGTTCTCTACAATTGCTACAACTCACGTGGTACTCATGAGATCAAAGTTTCAGCTGGACAGAGAGAAAGATAGGGGCTTACAGTTTTGCTTCCCAACTGCTTACCTCAAGGGTAATGTCAACAATAATAATTCATGAATACTTACCTCCAAGTTGACATATGAATATAGATCTTTCCCAAGCATATGACGGTAGCCAAGATAAAGGCAAAATAAGGAATTGGTGAAGATCACCATGACTCTTTCAAGGGCAAAAAGTAAAGGTACAAGATAGGCCCTTCGCAGAGGGAAGCAGAGGTTGTCATGCGCTTTTGAGGTTTGGACGCGTGTCCTCTTAGTGCGGAGGAACGCCACTTTATATTGCCTCCTGTGATAAAGAACTTTATTATGCAGTCTATCTCTTTTATGTCTTCCTCATCACAGGTTCGTATAAAGCTTACTTTCCACACACTAATAGATCATACATATTAGAGAGCAATTTTTATTGCTTGCACCGATGACAACTTACTTGAGGGATCTTATTCAATCCATAGGTAGGTATGGTGGACACTCATGGCAAAACTGGCCTTTTAAGGTTTATGGATGCACAAGTAGTATCTCTACTTGGTGCGGGAGGTTTTGGCTAATATGAGGTGGAAGCAATCGTCACATTCTAAGGGATCTCTAATCATATAACATTGTTCGAAGCCAAGCAAACACAATTCATTATGTTGTCTTCCGTGTCCAACATCTACTTCTAGGCATGTAATAGTTTAGTGAGTGTTCACAATCATAGATGGTGTCAGAGGTGATATATTTATATGTGAACCTCTCCTTCTTTATCACTTCCTATTAATTGCAACCATGACCAAGGTCTACGTTTGCCTACCCTCAACAAGTTTCAATCCTCATTCTTTTTATATGTGAAGCCATCACTTCCCATAAGATCATTACATGATCTTTCATGCTTTTGTTCTATTCTCACTCTTTTGATCATGGCAAGAGGCAAAGCCCTTCAACTAAGACACTCTTTATTATATGGCTCACGAGCTCGAATACATAGGGGGTGACACAAAGCAAAACTCAAGACTAAAACACTAAGACCTTTAATCTACTAGAGAAAGAGAAACTGAAAAGGAAAACCAAAACAAAGGTAAAGGCAAAAGATGTGATGGTGATATGATACCGGAGCAACTCCCCCAAGCTTGGCACAAGCCAAGGGGATTGCCCATACCCATGTTTAGTTGTCTTCCTTTGGTGGTGATGGTGGAGTTGTTGCAATCTTTGACTCCAAGAAGGCCATTAATCATTGATTTATACCTTGGAGATCTGCGATATGTTTTTCCAGCAAAACAACTTCACGAGTGAGACAAGTATTGCAAGCACGAGTTGTTTCACAAAACCTCAAGAGTTCAATCAAAGATGGAGACAGTAGGTGGAGGTAGGGTTGGAGGAAATCCACTTCTTCAACTTCTTCCTTGTTGAGCAGAGATTGCACTTCGTCCCATGCCTGATCCTTCTCCTTAGCTTTGCCCTTGGTTTCTTTAGGTAGCCTTTCCTTAGCCTCCATGACCTCCATCCTTTTTCAGATCATCATGCACTTCTCCATAGATTTGACGGAGGTTGTTCTCCCCCACAGATTCCTGGGACGACATCTTGACCTAGATCTGGGGCAGAAAACTGGCTCGAAACAAAAAACAGAGGAAATCTGCGTGATGCAGGGGTCAGACAAAACGGGAGTATATATAATGATTTTTTAGACCATAAGGAGTACCCCGCATGAAAAAGGAGTCCGGGAGGCGCACGAGGTGGCCACAAGCCCTCATGACGCGGCCAGGGGGTGGGCCCGCGCCGTGCAGGCTTGTCGCCTCCTCACGCACTTTCCGGACTACTTCCAATTTTTGTATTTTTTCAAATATTCCAAAACGGAGTAAAATTCATACTGGAAAAGTTTTTGACTCTGTTTTCTTACCGAATCACATACCTCTTCGTTTTCGGAGTCAGAAATAGGTTGATAAATATCCCTTATGTATTCTTTCGGAGTTATGGTATTGATAATATTGCTTTCAACATTTATGGGAGTACCTGAGATATAATGCTTGATTCTTTGCCCATTTACCACTGTCGGACAATTACCTTTCGTGTTGTTGATCTTGATAGCACCGGAATGATATACTTCCTCAACAACATAGGGACCTTCCCATTTAGAGAGAAGCTTGCCTGCAAAGAATCTTAAACGAGAGTTATATAGCAAGACATAATCACCTACATTGAACTCGCGCTTTTGTATCCTCTTATCATGCCACCTCTTAACCTTCTCTTTGAACAACATAGGGACAATTCTCGTATGCCTGAGTTCTCCACTCATCAAGCGAGCTAATATCAAATAACCTCTTCTCAATTTTAAGAATTTCAACAATTGTGCAACATTTTTCATATGTTGTTTGAGGATTTATTTTATCACATTAAAATCCTAGGATATCTAATAGTAGAATTTGAAATGAGATATGAGATCCATATTGATCATGCACTATTTAGCAAAATGATTAGGCAGGATCATGGTCATCACTGTAGCTTAATTACAATGGTCACTGTAGCACAAATCCGGGGATGTCACACTACCTATCATGGCATTTTGATAGCAATTCTGAGATATATTTCCATGCAACTTCCACCGTCACATCATATGACTTGTACTTCCATTGTCATATTGCTTTGCATGGTCATATAAGCTTCCTCAACAACATACTTCCTCAACAACATAGGGACCTTCCCATTTAGAGAGAAGCTTGCCTGCAAAGAATCTTAAACGAGAGTTATATAGCAAGACATAATCACCTACATTGAACTCGCGCTTTTGTATCCTCTTATCATGCCACCTCTTAACCTTCTCTTTGAACAACATAGGGACAATTCTCGTATGCCTGAGTTCTCCACTCATCAAGCGAGCTAATATCAAATAACCTCTTCTCAATTTTAAGAATTTCAACAATTGTTGAAATCAAAGTTGAGCTCTTTGATTGCCCAATAAGCTTTATGCTCTAGCTCAAGAGGTAAATGACATGCTTTACCATACACCATTTTGTACGGAGACATGCCCATGGGATTCTTATAGGCAGTTCTATAAGCCCACAGTGCATCATCGAGCTTCTTAGACCAATTCCTTCTAGACCTGTTGACAGTCTTTTGCAGAATCAGTTTAATCTCTCTATTTCTTAGCTCTACTTGACCACTAGACTAAGGGTGATAAGGAGATGCAATTCTATGGTTGACATCGTACTTAGCAAGCGCTTTATGGACATAAAGTGGCACTTCTCCCAATGCAAGACATGATTGGTGTATTTACATCTCTGGAAGACTCGATCAAGGTTGCTGAGGCAATCGTCAAAGGAAGACCCGTAAACGGAGAAGTCATCCATGAAAACCTCGACAATCTTTTCACAAAAGTCAGAGAATATAGCCATCATACATCTTTGAAAGGTGGCAGGTGCATTACATAAGCCAAAAGGCATACGTCTATAAGCAAAGGTACCGAAAGGGCAGGTGAAAGTGGTCTGCTCCTGATCAGATTGTGCAACTGGTATTTGGGAGAAACCAGAATAACTGTCTAGAAAGCAAAAGTGTGTGTGTTTGGACAGCCTTTCTAGCATTTGGTCGATAAAAGGCAAAGGATAATGATCTTTCCTAGTGGCTTTATTCAATTTCCTAAAATCGATCACCATCCTATAGCCAGTAATAATCCTCTGTGGGATCAATTCACCCTTATCATTAGGGATAACGGTAATACCTCCCTTCTTAGGGACGCAATGCACCGGACTCACCCAATCACTATGAGCAACAGGATAGATGATACTTGCTTCCAGGAGCTTTAGTATTTCTTTTCTCACTACTTCTTTCATCTTAGGATTTAATCTCCTTTGATGATCAGCAACTGGTTTGAAATCAGGATCAGTTTTAATCTTGTGCTCGCATAGAGTGGGACTAATGCCCTTAGGATCATCAAGAGTATATCCAATATCAGCACGGTGCTTCCTCGGAGTTTTTAGTAACTTCTTTTCTTCATGCTCTGTGAGGCTAGCACTAATAATAACAGGATATATCTCTTTTTCATCAAGATAAGCATAATTAAGAGTAGCAGGCAACTGTTTAAGCTTGAACACAGGATCACCCTTTGGTGGGGGTGGATCCCCAAGCAGTTCAACAGGCATATTATTCTTAAGGATAGGATATTGTTCTAAGACAACTCTATCTATCTCATCCCTTTCATCCATATGCATATCACTTTCATGCTCAAGCAAGTATTGCTCTAACGGATCAGTAGGGGGCACGGCAATAGAGGCCAAGTCAATAGTTTCATCCCTACTAGGCAACTCCTTTTCATGAGGTTGTCTACCAAACTTAGAGAAATTGAACTCGTGTGACACACCATCAAAGCCAACAGTGACAGTTTGCTTCTCACAGTCAATATGAGCATTGACAGTATTGAGAAAAGGTCTGCCAAATATGATGGGACAAAAGCTATCTTGTACGGTAGCAAGAACGAGGAAATCAGCAGGATACTTTGTTTTACCACACAAGACTTCAACATCCCTAACAATTCCCACAGGGCAGATAGTATCTCTATTGGCAAGTTGAATAGTGACATCAATAGGCTCTATCTCAACAGGTGCAATCTCGTCTTTGATTTCATCATATAAGGATTGAGGTATTGCACTAACACTAGCACCCACGTCACATAAACCATGATAACAATGATCTCCTATCTTAACAGAAACCACAGGCATGCCAACAACATGCCTATGTTTGTCTCTAACGTGAGGTTTAGCAATTCTAGTAGCATCTTCACAGAAGTTAATATTATGTCCCTCAACATCGTCGGACAGAAGATCTTTGATAATAGCAATGCTAGGTTCAACTCTAATTTGCTCAGGGGGTGGAGGTGTTCTAATGTAGCCTCTATGTATCACAGTTGAAGCTTTAAAATGATCCTTTATCCTAACAGCGAAAGGTGGTTTCTCAATGTAAGCATTGGGAACAACAGGATCATTATAGGCAATGACTTTCTCTTCAACTGGAGTGTGTTTAACTACATTGACTTCTAAAGGAGGATGATATTTAAACCGCTTCTCTTTGGGGAGATCAATATGAGCAGCAAAAGATTCACACAATGAAGCTACTATCTCAGATTCAAATCCATACTTAGCACTAAAATCACTAAAGGTATTTTCTCAACAAAGGATTTAACGCAATCAAACGTGAAATTCATACCTGACTCCTTACCTTCTTCAAGCTCCCAATCTTCAGAGTTGGGTTTAATTCTCTCCAATAAATTCCATTTGAAGTCAATATCTCTCTTCATAAAAGAATCGGTACAAGAAGTGTCAAGCATGGTGCGATCATCATGAGGAAGCCGAGCAATGAAGTTCTCAATGATAATTTCTCTCGAGAGCTCATGATTGGGGCATGAATATAACATTGATTTAAGCCTCCCCCAAGCTTGAGCGATGCTTTCCCTGTCACGAGGCCAAAAATTGTAAATATAATTCCGATCACTATGTACTAAATGCATAGGATAAAACTTTTGATGAAATTCCAATTTCAACCGATTGTAGTCCCATGATCCAGTATCATCACATAGCCTATACCATGTCAACGTCTTATCCTTAAAAGATAAAGGAAATACTTTCTTCTTGACCTCATCCTCGGGCAAACCTGCAAGCTTAAATAAACCACAAACTTCATCTACATAGATTAGATGCAAGTCTGGATGTGATGTTGCATCTCCTGTAAAAGGATTAGCCAGCAGTTTCTCAAACATACCCGAAGGAAATTCAAAGAAAATATTTTCAGTAGGTGCAGCAGGTTGAGGAACAACTATTTGTGCTTCGGTTCGAGGTGAAGATACCCCGAACAAGCCCCTGAAAGGATTAGTGTCCATAGTGACAAGTGACAATAAATTTCAGCACACTATATGAATGTTTCCTTACCAAGTTCCACTTACCAAAGGCGCTTCGCTCCCCGGCAACGGAGCCTGAAAAGAGTCTTGATGACCCACAAGTATAGGGGATCAATCGTAGTCCTTTCGATAAGTAAGAGTGTCGAACCCAACAAGGAGCAGAAGGATCTGATAAGTGGTTTTCACCAAGGAAATATCTGCAAGCACTGGAATTATCGGTAACAAGTGATTGTGTGGTGAGATGATTCGTAGCAAGCAACAAGTAACAAAAGTAGCAACGGTGCAGCAAAGTGGCCCATTCCCTTTTGTAGCAAGGGACAAGCCTGGACAAAGTCTTATAGGAGGAAAAACGCTCCCGAGGACACACGGGAATTTCTGTCATGCTAGTTTCATCATGTTCATATGATTCGCATTCGTTACTTTGATAGTTTGATATGTGGGTGGACCGGAGCTTGGGTACTGCCCTTACTTGGAAAAGCATCCCACTTCTGATTAACCCCTCTCACAAGCATCCGTAACTATGAAAGAAGAATTAAGAAAAAGTCTAACCATAGCATTAAACTAGTGGATCCAAATCAGCCCCTTACGAAGCAAGGCATAAACTAGGGTTTAAGTTTCTGTCACTCTAGCAACCCATCATCTACTTACTACTTCCCAATGCCTTCCTATAGGCCCAAAAATGGTGAAGTGTTATGTAGTCGACGTTCACATAACACCACTAGAGAAAAAACAACATACAACACATCAAAATATCGAACGAATACCAAATTCACATGACTACTATTAGCATGACTTATCCCATGTCCACGGGAACAAAAGTAACTACTCAGAAAGCATAATCATATTCATGACCAGAGAGGTAATGAGTAGCATCAAGGATCTGAACATAAACTCTTCCACCAAATAATCCAACTAGCATCAACTACAAAGAGTAATCAACACTACTAGCAACCTTACAAGTACCAATCGGAGTCGCGAGATGGAGATTGGTTACAAGAGATGAACTAGCGTTTGGAGATGAGATGGTGTTGATGAAGATGTTGATGGTGACGAGTCCCCTCCGATGAGAGGAGTGTTGGTGATGACGATGGCGATGATTTCCCCCTCCGGGAGGGAAGTTTCCCCGGCAGGATCGTCCTGCCAGAGCTCTAGATTGGTTCTGCTCAAGTTCCGCCTCGTGGCAGCGGCGAATCCACAAAAAAGCTCCTCCTTGATCTTTTTCTGGACGAAACCCTTCATATAGCAGAAGAGGGAGGCCAGTGGGCCAGCAGGCTGCCCACAAGCCCTCATGGCGCGGCCTGGAGGGGTGGTCGCGCCGTGCAGGCTTGTGGCCACATGCACGCGCCCCTCTGACACTTCTTCGGCCAGTATTTTTTATAAATCCAGAAAAAAATCTTCGTTGATTTTTACGGCGTTTGGAGTTGCGCAGAATAGGTATCTCAACTTTGCTCCACTTTCTGGCCAGAATTCCAGTTGCCGGCATTCTCCCGCTTCATGTAAACCTTGCAAAATAAGAGAGAAAAGGCATAAGAATTGTACCGTGAAGTGAAATAACAGCCCAAGAAGCGATAAATATCAACATGAAAACATGATGCAAAATGGACGTATTAATCATCACACTTTTATTTACTTACAACTCAATACTTAGAACAATAATGACTCGATATGAAATGTCTCCCGCAGTGTACCGGGATGTGCAACGATCTAGCTTAGCATATGACGTTGAAACATCTCTCTAGCTATCTTACGAACATGCAATGGCAAAATGAAAATGACGGAACATGTCATGAGACGGAACGGTGGAAGTTGCATGGCAATATATCTCGGAATGGTATGAAAATGCCATAATAGGTAGGTATGGTGGCTGTTTTGAGGAAGGTGTATGGTGGGTTGGTGCACCGGCGAAAGTTGCGCGGCACTAGAGAGGCTAGCAATGGTGGAAGGTGAGAGTGCATCTATACAATGGACTCACATTAGTCATAAAGAACTCATATACTTATTGCGAAAGTTTTATTAGTAATCGAAATAAAGTGCTAAACGCATACTCCTAGGGGAAGGGTTGGTAGGTGTTAACCATCGTGCGATCCCGACAGCCACACAAAGGATGAGAATCAGTAAATCAATTATGCTCCGAGTTCCTAACATAGCGGTTCACCATACGTGCATGCTACGGGAATCACTAACCTCAACACAAGTATTTCTAGATTCACAACACCCTACTAACATAACTCTAATATTACCATATCCATATCTCAAAACTAATTGTGATGTTTCAAACTTCTCTTACTAATCAATGCACTTGAATATGAAAGTTTTTATTATATCCCCTTTGGATGCCTATAATATTTAGGACTAATTTCATAGCACACGCCAATTACCAAGTTACCTAGAGAGAGCACTCTCAAAATGGTATAATTGAAGATCGAGAGTTTCTAAAATATGGCACCACCGTGCTCTAAAAAGTTTTAAGTGAAGCACTAGAGCAAAATTATCTAGCTCAAAAGATAAAAGTGAAGCTCATGGGAGCAAAATTATCTAGCCCAAAAGATATAAGTGAAGCTCATGGGAGCTAAATTGCCTAGCTCAGAAGATATAAGTGAAGCTCATTGAGTATTCTAACAAATTCACGATGAGTGCATGTCCCTCTAAAAAAGGTGTGCAGCAAGTATTATTGTGATAAAACAAAAAACAAAGACTCCTATAATACACGACGCTCCAAGCAAAACACATATCATGTGGTAAATAAAAATATAGCTCCAGGTAACGTTACCGATGGATTGAAGACGAAAGAGGGGATGCCTTCCCGGGGCATCCCCAAGCTTAGGCTTTTTGGTGTCCTTGAATTTGGCTTGGGATGAATTGGGCATACCCAAGCTTAGGATCTTTCCAGTCTTTATTCCATTGTCCATAAGAACATCACCCAAAACTTGAAAACTTCACCACACAAAGCTTAAACATAAACTCGCGATATCATTAGGAAAACAAACCACCAACTTTTTAGGTACTTTAGTAAACTTAATTTCCATTTAGATTGATGTTATATTACAGTATTCTCACTTCTCCATGGCTCGTACCGCCCGATACTAACCATAGTTTCATCAAAATAAGTAATAAACACAACAAAAACAGAACAGTCTGTAGCAATCTGTATATTTAGTATAGTTCTGTTATCCCAAATATTCTGAAAACTTATGACAATTAGGGAAATTTTCATATCAATCAGAATAAAAAAGAATCAACTCAAAATCTCTTTCTGGATAGGAAATAAAAATAATTTCGTCAGCACAAAGTTTCTGTCTTTTTCAGCATGATTAAACAACTATCACCAAAACTAATCATAAAGGTTCTACTTGTCACAAACACTAATTAAAACATAAAAAACACAATCATAACAGACTCATGATGGTGTGGACTCAACAAAACAGAAAGTGAAAAGCAAAAATAAATTTATTCATTGGGTTGCCTCCCAACAAGCGCTATCGTTTAACGCCTTTAGCTAGGCGTAAGGCAATAGAATCAAGTACCGTCATCTTTAGTGCTCAAACCATAAGTAGCTCTCATAATGGATTCATAAGGAAATCTTATTCTCTTTCCAGGAATGTGTTCCATGCCCTTATTTAATGGAAATTGAAATTTAATATTCCCTTCCTTCATATCAATAACAACACCAATAATCCTAAGGAAAGGTCTACCAAGAATAATGGGACATGTCGGATTGCAATCAATATCAAGCACAATGAAATCTACGGGAAAATAGTTCCTATTTGCAATAATAAGAACATCATTGATCCTTCCCATAGGTTTCTTAATAGTAGAATCCGCAAGATGCAAATTAAGAGAGCACTCATCAATCTCATTGAAACCTAGAACATCACATAAAGATTTCGGAATTGTGGAAACACTAGCACCCAAATCACACAAAGCATGCCATTCATAATTTTTATCTTGATTTTTATAGTAGGTTCCCAGTCATCATGAAGTTTTCTAGGAATAGATATTTCCAACTCAAGTTTCTCTTCAAGAGACTTCATCATAGCATCAATGATATGATTGATAAAAGCCTTATTTTGGCTATAAGCATGTGGAGAGTTTAGCATGGATTGCATCAAGGAAATAAATTCAATCAAGGAGCAACTATCATAATTAAATTCCTTGAAATCCAAAGTAGTAATTTCATCACTATTCAAAGTTTTGACATCCTCTACTCCACTTTTAGTATTTTTAGCATCAAGATAAATAGACTCTGAATCATTGGGGCGTTTCTCAACCAAAGTGGATTCACATCCAGCCCCATCATCATTAGGATTGACATTAGAAAACAAGGATTCAATAGGAGTCACACCAAGCACTTTAAGATCTTCGTGATTCTCATCACGAGAACACGCCTTTTTAAGCCATTCATGTCTAGCACGAATTTGGGCGGTTCTTTCGTTACTCTCATTCATAGAAACACGCATAGCTTTCAAAGTTTCATCCATATTAATCTTGGGAGGAACACATCTCAATTTCAAAGCATCAATATCAAGAGACATTCTATCAACAGTCCTAGCCAAGTCATCAATTTTAAGCCGTTTTTCTTCTATGGAAGCATTGAAAATCTTTTGGAAGTAATAAACTCTTTAATATTACGCTCAAGATCAGGGGGTATTTTATTATAATTTCCATGAGCATTGTTGTAGGAATTGCCAAAATTACTAGAGGGATTACTAGGAAAAGGCCTAGGATTAAAGTTACCTCTATAAGCATTGTTGTTACCAAAATTATTCCTACCAACAAAATTAGCATCCAAATTTTCATTGCAATTCTCAATCAAGGAAGATAAAGGCATATCATTTGGATCTAGAGGAGCACTTTTACTAGCAAACAACTTCATTAACTCATCCATCTTAGCACTCGAAGAGTTAATTTCTTCTATAGCATGCACTTTCTTACTAGTAGGTGACCTTTCAGTGTGCCATTGAGAATAATTTATCATGATATCATCTAGTAGTTTTGTAGCTTCTCCTAGTGTGATTTCCATAAAAGTTACACCAGAGGCGGAATCCAAGATATTTCTAGAAGCAAAATTCAAACCAGCATAGAAAATTTGTATAATCATCCAAAGACTTAGGCCATGAGCGGGACAATTTCTAATCATCAATTTCATTCTCTCCGAAGATTGTGCAACATGTTCATGATCTAGTTGCTTAAAATTCATGATATCATTACGAAGAGAGATAATCTTAGCAGGTGGAAAATACTTGGAAATAAAGGCATCTTTACACTTGTTCCATGAATCAATACTATTTTTGGGTAAAGATGAAAACCAAGTTTTTTCTCGATCTCGTAATGAGAACGGAAATAGCTTCAATTTAATCATATCATTATCCACATCTTTCTTATTTTGCATATCGCATAACTCAATAAAGGTATTAAGATGGGATGCGGCATCTTTAGTGGGAAGGCCGGAAAATTGCTCTTTCATAACAAGATTCAACAAGGCAGCATTAATTTCATATGAATCCGCACTAGTAGCGGGAGCAATTGGAGTACTAATAAAATCATTGTTATTAGTATTAGAGAAGTCACACAATTTAGTGTTTTCAGATATGGTGACTTAGCAAGCAGACAAGCACACAAGCAAACAGAAAACAAGCAAAAGAAAGGGCGAACGAAAAAGGCAAATAAAGAAAGGCAAATATTTTTGTAAATTTTGTTTTAGAAGTGGGGGAGAGGAAAACGAGAGGCAAATGGCAAATAATGTAAATGCAAGAGATGAGTTTCCGATAGGTACTTGGTAGATATGCTTCACTTGAATACTCCCCGGCAACGGCGCCAGAAATTCTTCTTGCTACTTCTTGAGCTTGCGTTGGTTTTTCCCTTGAAGAGGAAAGGCTGATGCAGAAAAGTAGAGATAAGTATTTCCCTCAGTTTGAGAACCAAGGTATCAATCCAGTAGGAGTATCAAGATGAGGCATCAATGCACCTGTGCAAAAACAAACAAACTTGCACCCAACGCGATAAAGGGGTTGTCAATCCCTTTACGATTACTTGCAAGGTGAGATCTGATAGTGATAAAAGGTAAACATAAATAAAAGTGCAGCAAGGTATTTTTGTATGTAGATCTGAATATATAATGTGTAAAATAGACCCGGGGGCCATAGTGTTCACTAGAGGCTTCTCTCATGATAGCAAGTATTACGGTGGGTGAACGAATTACTATCGAGCAATTGATAGAATCGCGCAAAGTCATGACGATATCTAAGGCAATGATCATACATATAGGCATCACATCCGAGACAATTAGACCGATACTTCCTGCAAACAGAGTAACGCCTTAAGCACGATGACATGATGTAGATGGATAAATTCATGCAATATGATATAAACCCCATCTTTTTACCCTTGATGGCCACAACACGATGCGTGCCTCACTACCCCTTCTATCACTAGGTGAGGACACTGCACGGTATGAACCCAAAACCAAGCACTTCTCCCATTGCAAGAATTATAGATCATGTTGGCCAAACGAAACCCATAACTCGAAGAGAATTACAAAGGTACGAAATCATGCATACAAGAAATCAGAGGAGACTCAAATAAAATTCATAGATAATCTGATCATAAATCCACAATTCATCGGATCTCGACAAACACACCGCAAAAGAAAGTTACCTCGGATAGATCTCCATGAAGATCATGGAGAACTTTGTATTGAAGATCCAAGAGAGAGACGAACCCATCTAGCTACTAGCTATGGACCCGAAGGTCTGTGGTGAACTACTCACGCATCATTGGAGAGGCAATGGTGTTGATGAAGAAGCCCTCCGTGTCCGAATCCCCCTCCGTCAGGGCACCAGAACGGTCCCCAGATGGGATCTCGCGGAGACAGAAGCTTGCGGCGGCGGAAAAGTATTTTCGTGGCTCTCTGTATTGGTTTCGGGATTTTAGGGAATTTATAGGCGAAAGAGGTAGGGCAAAGGAGGCAAGAGAGGCCACGAGCCTGCTAGGCACCCCCCTGGGGCGCGCCTAGGGGGCTCGTGACCTCCCATGAAACTCCGTGCCTTGGTTCTTGATACGGCTCCGTCGTATCTATAATTTTTTATTGTTTCTTGCCAATATTCTACAACTTTCATATACTTTTGGCAACTTTTTATACTATTTTTGGGACTAACATATTGATCCAGTGCCCAGTGCCAGTTCCTGTTTGTTGCATGTTTTTTGTTTCACGGAATATCCATACCAAACGAAGTCCAAACGTAATAAAAACTTACGGGGATTTTTTTTGGAATATTTATGATTTTTGGGAAGAAGAATCAACGCGAGGCGATGCACGGAGTGCCCACAAGCCATGTCGCCACGGCCAGGGGGTGGGCCCACGGCAGGCAGGCTTGTGGCCACTCCTTAAGTCGGTTGGAGCCCTTATTTCGCCGCAAGAAAACTAATATCCGGAAGAAAATCATGTTAAAATTTCAACCCAATCGGAGTTAGGGATCTCCAGGAATTTAAGAAACGGTGAAACGCAGAATCTCGGAGCACAGAAACAGAAGGACACAGAGAGAGAGAGATCCAATCTCGGAGGGGCTCTCGCCCGTCCGCCGCCATGGAGACCATGGACCAGAGGGGAAACGCTTCTCCCATCTAGGGAGGAGGTCAAGGAAGAAGAAGAAGGAGGGGGGCTCTCTCCCCCTCTCTCCCAGCGGCGTCGGAATGCCGCCCGGGACATCATCGTGTGACGGCGATCTACACCAACACCTCTGTCATCTTCACCAACATCTCCATCATCTTCCCCCATCTATATTCAGCGGTTCACTCTCCCGCAACCCGCTGTACCCTCTACTTGAACATGGTGCTTTATGCTACATATTATTATCCAATGATGTGTTGCTATCCTATAATGGCTGAGTAGATTATCGTTGTCCTATCGGTGATTGATGAATTGCTATGATTGGTTTAATTTGCGTGTGGTTATGTTGTTGTACTTTGGTGCCCATCATATGATCGCGCGCGTGGATCACACCATAGGGTTAGTTGTATGTTGATAGGACTATGTATTGGCAGGCTGGAGTGACAGAAGCTTCAAACCTAGCATAGAAATTGATGCATATGGGATTGAAGGGGGACCAATATATCTTATTGCTATGGTTGGGTTTTACCTTAATGAACGTTAGTAGTTGCGGACGCTTGCTAATAGTTCCAATCATAAGTGCATAGAATTCCAAGTAAGGGATGACATGCTAGCAGAGGCCTCTCCCACATGATACTTGCTATCGATCTAGTAACGTAGTCAATTGCTTAGGGACAATTCCGCAACTCCTACCACCACTTTTCCACACTCGTTAGACACTCGTAGTTGTTTCTTTATCTAACCATCCCCTAGTTTTATTTACGTTTTCTTTACTTTCTTGCAAGCCTATCCTATCACTTCTACAAAGTACTTCTAGTTTCATACTTGTTCTAGGTAAAGCGGACGTAAAGTGTGCGTAGAGTTGTATCGGTGGTCGATAGAACTTGAGGGAATATTTGTCCTACCTTTAGCTCCTCGTTGGGTTCGACACTCTTACTTATCGAGAAAGGCTACAATTGATCCCCTATACTTGTGGGTTATCAAGACATTTTTCTAGCGCCGTTGCCGGGGAGCAATAGCGTGGGGTGAATATCCTCGTGTGTGCTTGTTTGCTTTATCACTAAATAGATTTATTTGCTGTTCTAAGTTGTTCTCTATCTTTAGTTATGGATATGGAACACGAAATACCAAAAACATTAGGTGTACTTGCTACTCATGGAGATGGGGAACCTCCTAAAACCCTCGAGGCTCGTTATGTGGAAAATATTATGCACTTCTTTAATAATCCTGAGAGAGGACCATTCAATTATATAATGGGATACACGTTGGATCAACGTGAATACTTTAGGGATTATCACTTGACTCAAAAAGGGAAATTTTTATGGGATCAAATCCATTTGTTGAAATGGTATGCTTGGGAACTATGCAAGAGATATGGTGTTACTTGTTGCTCTAGGATGAAGGCTCCACGCCTTCCCTTTTCTTGTGAATTTAATGATCATAGAACCTTGGCTTCTTAGGCTAATGGTATATATGATTACTATGATGTGGATCAAATAGAAGAGTTTGTTGCTTTTATGGGTGCTTATGAAATTGAGGCTCTGTTTAAAAGGTGTGATGATAATGATGATACTCCTTACTGATCTGAAAATTTGGCTATTCTTCATTATTGTTATACTAATTATGAATATAATGTCCATATTGAACGATTTAAGGAGAAATCCTATGCTTCCCAAGAAGAGACTATTATTTTGCAGGAAACTATGGAAGAAGAAAATGCTGAAATTGTGAGCTCATTAGATGAAAAAGATGAAGAGGAGAGCGAAGAACAAAAGGAGGAAGAGCGTACTAGCTACCCGTGTCCACCTTCTAATGAGAGTAACTCTTCTACTTATACATTATTTAATTTCCCTTCGTTCTTACTGAAGGATGAATGCTATGATCCCTTGGATTCGTTTGTAATATCCCTTTTTGATGAACTTGATGCATGCTATGCTTGTGGCCATGTTGCCAATATGAATGATGCTTATGAAGATGAGCTAGCTATAGTCCCTTATGTTAAACATGATGATTTTGATGAATAAAATATGAATGTGCTTGCTGCTCCTACTTGCAGTTATTATGAGAGAGGAACTACATCTCCACCTCTCTATGTTTCCAATACGATAAAATTGCAAGAAACTGCTTATGCTATGTAATGGCCTTTACTTGGTGTGCATGAATTGTTCTTTTATGACATGCCAATGCATAGGAAGAGAGTTAGCCTTCGTCATTGCTTGATATATGTTACCTTGTGCTCACTTCTAAATTTCAAATCATTGCTAATTAAAATTGTCTTTGATATACCTTGGGATCCGGGTGGATCCATTACTTGAGCACTTTATGCCTAGCTTAATGGCTTCAAAGAAAGAGCTGCCTGGGAGACAACCCGGAAGTTTTAAAGAGTAATTTATTTCTGTTGAGTGCTTTTATTTAGTTTAAAAACATAAAAAATATAGAGGTGAACTTAAAACTTTTTCAAAAAGAGAAGCGATTGAAAGGTGATGCATTGCGGAAGTGAGGGTCGACCTTGAACACTTGTGTTCATGCTCATGGAAACAATATAGAATTTTTCATGGAAGTTTCTCACAAAAATAATTATCCCCATGTACAATTCCTTTGTGTTTTTAAAAATAATGTGCCAAGTAAAGCCTTTACAATTAGTTTGGGTGATAGTTGTTTGATCACGCTGAGAAAAGACAGAAACTTTCTGCTCACGAAATTAATATTCAATTTTATTCTGGAAGAGATTTTGAGTTGATTATTTTTGCTGCTGATTTAAATGCAAATTTTCCAGACGTTTGTAATTTTTCAGATTTTTTGAGATATCAGAAGTTTGCGGAATATACAGATTGCTACAGACTGTTCTGTTTTGACAGATTCTGTTTCTATGCATTGTTCTCTTATTTTGATGAATCTATGGGTAGTATCGGGGGGTATGAACCATGGTGAAGTTGGATTACAGTAGATATAATGCTTATATGAATTTAGAATGAGTTCACAACAGTACTTGAAGTGGTGATTTATTTTATTATACTAACGGATCTCACGAAGTTTTGTTGAGTTTTGTGCGATTGAAGTTTTCAAGTTTTGGGTGAGAGCACAATGGATGAAGGAATAAGGAGAGGCAAGAGCCTAATCTTGGGGATGCCCGAGGCACCCCAAGGTAATATTCAAGAAAGACTCAAGCGTCTAAGCTTGGGGATGCCCCGGAAGGCATCCCCTCTTTCGTCTACAATCTATCGGTAATTTTACTCGAAGCTATATTTTTATTCGTCACATGATATGTGTTTTGCTTGGAGAATCTTTTGTGACCATTTTTTGCTTTTTCTTTTTTGCACCATGCTGGTAAGAGATAGTCCTTGGTTGGCTTTATAGAATGCTTCATGTGCTTCACTTATATCTTTTGAAGTTTGGATTGCTTGTTTCCCTACATATAGAAAACAGCCATTTGAAGAATGCTCTTTTGCTTCACTTATATTTGTTAGAGCGGGGAATATATTTTGTAGAAAGAAGTAAACTCTCGTGCTTCACTTATACTCCCTCCGTTCCTAAGTATAAGTCTTTAAAGAGATTTCATTAGTGGACTACATACGGATGTATATAGACATACTATAGAGTGTAGATTCATTCATTTTGTTCCGTATGTAGACTCTTAGTGAAATATCTTAAAAGACTTATATTTAGGAACGGAGGGAGTACCTATTTAGAGAGTTAACAGGAGTTGGTCATTCACATGGTTAGTCATAAAACCCTACATAAAACTTGTAGATCACTGAATATGATATGTTTGATTCCTTGCAATAGTTTTGCGACATGAATATGTGATATTAGAGTCACGCTAGTGAGTAATTGTATATTCTTAGAAATACTTGTGTTAAGGTTCGTGATTCCCGTAGCATGCACGTATGGTGAACCGTTATGTGATGAAATCGGAGCATGATTTATTTATTGATTGTCATCCTTTGTGTGGAGGTCGGGATCGCGCGATGGTTAACTCCTACCAACCTTTCCCCTAGGAGCATGCGTGTAGTACCTTGTTTCGATGACTAATAGACTTTTGCAATAAGTATGTGAGTTCTTTATGACTAATGTTGAGTCCACGGATTATACGCACTCTCACCCTTCCACCATTTCTAGCCTCTCTAGTACCGCGCAACTTTCGCCGGTGCATTACATCCACCATATAGCCTCCCTCAAAACAGCCACCATACCTACCTATTATTGCATTTTCATAGCCATTCCGAGATATATTGCCATGCAACTACCACCGTTCCGTCTCATGACATGTGCCACCACTTCCATATTGCCATTGCATGATCGTAAGATAGCTAGCATGATGTTTCCATGGCTTGTCAGTTTTTTGATGTCATTGTTATGCTAGATCATTGTCACGGTACACTACCGAAGGCATTTCATATAGAGTCATCATTGCTCTAAGTATTGAGTTGTAAGTGTGATGATCATTATTAATAGAGCATTGTCCCATGTGAGGAAATAAAAGAGGCCAGCGAAGCCCATTTACAAAAAAGAGGCCAAAGATGCCCACCAAAAAAAAGAGGCCAAAGAGCCCACAAAAAAATGAGAGAAAAGAGAGAAGGGACAATTGCTACTATGCACTTTCCACACTTGTGCTTCAAATAGCACTATGATCTTCATGACAGAGAGTCTTCTATGTTGTCACTTCCATATACTAGTGGGCAATTTTCATTATATAACTTGGCTTGTATATTCCAATGATGAGCTTCCTCAAAATTGCCCTAGGTCTTCATGAGCAAGCAAGTTGGGTGCACACCCACTAGTTTCTTTTGTGAGATTTCATACACTTATAAGGTCTAGTGCATCCGTTGCGTGGCAATCCCTACTCACTCACATTGATTTCTATTGATGGGCATCTCCATAGCCCGTTGATACGCCTAGTTGATGTGAGACTATCTCCTCCTTTTTTTGTCTTCTCCACGACCACCATATTCTATTCCACCTATAGTGCTATGTCCATGGCTCACGCTCATGTATTGCGTGAAAGTTGAAAAGGTTTGAGAACACTAAGGTATGAAACAATTGCTTGGCTAAAACCGGGGTTGTGCATGATTTAAATACGTTGTGTGAGGAAGATGGAGCATAGTCGGACTATATGATTTTGTAGGGATAACTTTCTTTGGCCATGATTTTTTGAGAAGACATGGTTGCTTTGTTAGTATGCTTGAAATATTATTGTCTTTATGTCAAATGATAGACTATTGCTTCGAATCACTCGTGTTTTAGTATTCATGCCATGATTAGATTATATGATCAAGATTATGCTAGCTAGCATTCCACATCAAAAATTATCTTTTTTATCATTTACCTACTGGAGGACGAGCAGGAATTAAGCTTGGGGATGCTGATACGTCTCCGTCGTATCTATAACTTTTGATTGTTTCTTGCCAATATTCTACAACTTTCATATACTTTTGGCAACTTTTTATACTATTTTTGGGACTAACATATTGATCCAGTGCCAGTTCCTGTTTGTTGCATGTTTTTTGTTTCGCGGAATATCCATACCAAACGAAGTCCAAATGTAATAAAAACTTACGGGGAATTTTTTTGGAATATTTATGATTTTTGGGAAGAAGAATCAACGCGAGGCGATGCACAGAGTGCCCACAAGCCCTGTAGCCGCGACCAGGGGGTTGTTTATCTGAGAAATGCTCTGGTAGGGTGAAACCTTTTCTTCCAGTTGCAGAATTTGCTTCTGATTTATATGCAAATTTTCCAGACGTTCATAATTTTTCAGATTTTTTGAGATATCAGAAGTATACGGAATATACAGATTGCTACAGACTGTTCTCTTTTGACAGATTTTGTTTTCTATGCATTGTTCTCTTATTTTGATGAATCTATGGGTAGTATCGGGGGGTATGAACCATGGTGAAGTTGGATTACACTAGATATAATGCTTATATGAATTTAGAATGAGTTCACAACAGTACTTGAAGTGGTGATTTGTTTTATTATACTAACGGATCTCACGAAGTTTTGTTGAGTTGAGCACGATGGACGAAGGAATAAGGAGAGGCAAGAGCCTAAGCTTGGGGATGCCCGAGGCACCTCAAGGTAATATTCAAGGAAGACTCAAGCGTCTAAGCTTGGGGATGCCCCGGAAGGCATCCCCTCTTTCGTCTACAATCTATCGGTAATTTTACTCGGAGCTATATTTTTATTCGTTACATGATATGTGTTCTGCTTGGAGCATCTTTTGTGTCTATTTTTTCCTTTTTCTTTTTTGCACCATGCTGGTATGAGATAGTCCTTGGTTGGATTTATAGAATGCTTCATGTGCTTCACTTATATCTTTTGAAGTTTGGATTGCCTGTTTCCCTACATATAGAAAACCGTCATTTGAAGAATGCTATTTTGCCTCACTTATATTTGTTAGAGCGGGGCATATATTTTGTAGAAAGAAGTAAACTCTCATGCTTCACTTATACCTATTTAGAGAGTTAACAGGAGTTGGCCATTCACATGGTTAGACATAAAACTTGTAGATCACTAAATATGATACGTTTGATTCCTTGCAATAGTTTTGCGACATGAATATGTGATATTAGAGTCGCGCTAGTGAGTAATTGTGTATTCTTAGAAATACTTGTGTTGAGGTTCGTGATTCCCGTAGCATGCACGTATGGTGAACCGTTATGTGATGAAGTCGGAGCATGATTTATTTATTGATTGTCATCCTTTGTGTGGAGGTCGGGATCGCGCGATGGTTAACTCCTACCAACCTTTCCCCTAGGAGCATGCGTGTAGTACCTTGTTTCGATGACTAATAGACTTTTGCAATAAGTATGTGAGTTCTTTATGACTAATGTTGAGTCCATGGATTATAAGCACACTCACCCTTCCACCATTGCTAGCCTCTCTAGTACCGCGCAACTTTCGCCGGTGCATTACATCCACCATATAGCCTCCCTCAAAACAGCCACCATACGTACCTATTATGGCATTTTCATAGCCATTCCGGGATATATTGCCATGCAACTACCACTGTTCCGTCTCATGACATGTGCCACCACTTCCATATTGCCATTGCATGATCGTAAGATAGCTAGCATGATTTTTCCATGGCTTGTCCGTTTTTTGATGTCATTGCTATGCTAGATCATTGTCACGGTACACTACCGAAGGCATTTCATATAGACTCATCATTGCTCTAAGTATTGAGTTGTAAGTGTGATGATCATTATTAATAGAGCATTGTCCCATGTGAGGAAATAAAAGAGGCCAGCGAAGCCCATTTACAAAAAAGAGGCCAAAGATGCCCACCAAAAAAGAGAGGCCAAAGAGCCCACAAAGAAATGAGAAAAAAGAGAGAATGGACAATTGCTACTATGCACTTTCCACACTTGTGCTTCAAATAGCACTATGATCTTCATGACAGAGAGTCTCCTATGTTGTCACTTCCATATACTAGTGGGCAATTTTCATTATATGACTTGGCTTGTATATTCCAATGATGAGCTTCCTCAAAATTGCCCTAGGTCTTCATGAGCAAGCAAGTTGGGTGCACACCCACTAGTTTCTTTTGTGAACTTTCATACACTTATAAGGTCTAGTGCATTCGTTGTGTGGTAATCCCTACTCACTCACATTGATTTCTATTGATGGGCATCTCCATAGCCCGTTGATACGCCTAGTTGATGTGAGACTATCTCCTCCTTTTTTTGTCTTCTCCACGACCACCATATTCTATTCCACCTATAGTGCTATGTCCATGGCTCACGCTCATGTATTGCGTGAAAGTTGAAAAGGTTTGAGAACACTAAAGTATGAAACAATTGCTTGGCTAAAACCGGGGTTGTGCATGATTTAAATAAGTTGTGTGGGGAAGATGGAGCATAGTTAGACTATATGATTTTGTAGGGATAACTTTCTTTGGCCATGATATTTTGAGAAGACATGATTGCTTTGTTAGTATGTTTGAAATATTATTGTCTTTATGTCAAATGATAGACTATTGCTCTGAATCACTCGTGTTTTAATATTCATGCCATGATTAGATTATATGATCAAGATTATGCTAGGTAGCATTCCACATCAAAAATTGTCTTTTTTATCATTTACCTACTGGAGGATGAGCAGGAATTAAGCTTGGGTACGCTGATACATCTCCGTCGTATCTATAATTTTTGATTGTTTCTTGCCAGTATTCTACAACTTTCATATACTTTTGGCAACTTTTTATACTATTTTTGGGACTAACATATTGATCCAGTGCCCAGTGCCAGTTCCTGTTTGTTGCATGTTTTTTGTTTCGCGGAATATCTATACCAAACGAAGTCCAAACGTAATAAAAACTTACGGGGATTTTTTTTGGAATATTTATTATTTTTGGGAAAAATAAACAACGTGAGGCGATGCACGGAGTGCCCACAAGCCCTGTCGCCGCGGCCAGGGGGTGGGCCCGGGGCAGGCAGGCTTGTGGCAACTCCTTAAGGCGGTTGGAGCCCTTATTTCGCTGCAAGAAAGATAATATCCGGAAGAAAATCGTGTTAAAATTTCAGCCCAATCGGAGTTACGGATCTCCGGGAATTTAAGAACGGTGAAACGCACAATCTGGGAGCGCAGAAACAGAAGGACACAGAGAGAGAGATCCAATCTCGGAGGGGCTCTCACCCCTCCGCCGCCATGGAGACCATGGACCAGAGGGGAAACCCTTATACCATCTAGGGAGGAGGTCAAGGAAGAAGAAGAAGGAGGGGGCTCTCTCCCCCTCTCTCCCGGCGGCGTCAGAACGTCGCCCGGGACATCATCGTGTGACGGCGATCTACACCAACACCTCCGTCATCTTCACCAACATCTCCATCATCTTCCCCCATCTATATTTAGCGGTTCACTCTCCCGCAACCCGCTGTACCCTCTACTTGAACATGGTGCTTTATGCTACATATTATTATCCAATGATGTGTTGCTATCCTATGATGTCTGAGAAGATTATCGTTGTCCTATCGGTGATTGATGAATTGCTATGATTGGTTTAATTTGCTTGTCGTTATGTTACTGTCCTTTGGTGCCCATCATATGATCGCGCGCGTGGATCACACCATAGGGTTAGTTGTATGTTGATAGGACTATGTATTGGCAGTCTAGAGTGACAGAAGCTTCAAACATAGCATATAAATTGATGCATATGGGATTGAAGGGAGACCAATATATCTTATTTCTATGGTTGGGTTTTACCTTAATGAACGTTAGTAGTTGCGGACGCTTGCTAATAGTTCCAATCATAAGTGCATAGAATTCCAAGTAAGGTATGACATGCTAGCAGAGGCCTCTCCCACATGATACTTGCTATCGATCTAGTAATGTAGTCAATTGCTTAGGTACAATTCCGCAACTCCTACCACCACTTTTCCACACTCGTTAGACACTCGTAGTTGTTTCTTTATCTAACCAGCCCCTAGTTTTATTTACGTGTTCTTTACTTTCTTGCAAGCCTATCCTATCACTCCTACAAAGTACTTCTAGTTTCATACTTGTTCTAGGTAAAGCGAACATAAAGTGTGCGTAGAGTTGTATCGGTGGTCGATAGAACTTGAGGGAATATTTGTCCTACCTTTAGCTCCTCGTTGGGTTCGACACTCTTACTTATCGAGAAAGGCTACAATTGATCCCCTATACTTGTGGGTTATCAGTTCTCAAGTCTTCTGGGTATCTTCTGTTATGGAAACAAAATCACCCCGCAGGTTTTATTCCGTTTGGACTCCATTAAATATTCTTTTCTGAAAAAGGTCAAAAACATGAAAAAACAGAAACTGACACTAGGCACTGAGTTAATTGGTTAGTCCCAAAAATGATATAAAGAGGCATATAAATGCATATAAGACATCCCAAGTTGATAATATAATAGCATGGAACAATCAAAAATTATAGATACGTTGGAGATGTATCATCCCCCTGCGGGACCCCGATCACTCGGGAAATCAATGAGGACGACCCGAACGTCCATCCCCACTCACCGATTGAGCTCGCGGAGTTTCGAACTCTCATATGCCCAATTCACAAAACCAATCTTCCTAAAAGATAGTCCTTCACCACCGACTGCAGCCGTATACGTATGGCTGGACAGTCGGAATTCATTACTCTTGAATCCATTGAGGTTTGACGAAAGTCCGAATGACCCAACTCAACGCTGCAGCTCAAGAATTTCCAAGACTCCAAAGACATCGAAGGACGTCATTCACTCGGTCTGCAAAACCTCAACTGATTCAGGGTCTACTGATGGGGTTGTACCTTAGGGGTACTGGGGTAGGCCTAAGGACCTACTTCCTTAGGCCCACCTAGGACCCCTTACGGACGTCAGTGTCCTACAAGTTACCATTGAAGCCTCGACGTCACTCGGTTCGATGATCGTCGCTCGGCCTGCTGAGAGTCACTCGGACAACCTTGCATTAGTCGGACGCATCTCGTCACTTGGCTCACAGCAATGTGAAGGAACCGAAGAGGCAGTAATGGCTAATGACTTAATCCACCACATGAAGTGCAGTGAAGACCCATGTTACGAGTAATGCTAGGGGTTAAGGTTGTCGTTGCTAGTAACTTCCTTCTTAATTACCATTTATTGCCTTGTAATCGAGCTCGGCCGGTCATGGCAGCCACTATATAAGCCACTCCCGGGCACCATCTCAAGGGTTTAGCACTTGTATTCTTTTACACCCCCATAAAAAAACACCGGCCTCACGGCTCGAGACGTAGGGCTATTACCACTTCCGAGTGGGGCCTTAACTCGTAAATCCGAGTGCATCCACTCCCCTAGCTAGACTTCACCCCTTAGTTCGTACCCCTGGTACTATTGTCATGGTCATTCCCATGATAAGCCCCCAAGATTTCTATCGAAGAACATAGTATGAAACATGCAATCAACCCCTATACATATATCCCAAAGGTCACCGGAATCCGCAGATTGATGCCATAAAATATATCAAGTAAATCACTTGAACACTCCAATGTCACTACGGGTATCCGCATGCAATACATACATCAAGTGTTCTCAAACAAAAATATTCAATCCAACATAACGAGATCTTAAAGGGAAAGATTCAATTCATCACAACAAGGTAGCAAGGGAATAACATCATATGCTCCAACTAGATTAACAAGGCCCGTGATACATCAAGATCGTGCCATCTCAAGAAGACGAGAGAGAGAGATTGAACACATAGCTAGTGGTACATACCCTCAGCCTCGAGGCTGAACTACTCCCTCCTCGTCATGGCCTCCGCCTGAGTGATGTATATGGCTACCGGAGATGATTTCCCCTCTCTGGCAGGGTACTGGAAAGACTCAAGATGGGTTTTTTGTCAATACACAGAGTTGCGGCAGTGGAGCGGAAGTTCTCTCTTTATTTCTGAGGGTTTTGGTATATATAGGATTTTTCAGCATTGGAATCACGCCAAACGGAGCCATATGGGCCCACAAGGCTTGAGGGCGTGACCTAGGGGTGGGGGCACCCCGTTGGCTTGTGGCCCACAAACAGATCTCTTTTTTTCCTTTCTCAACACTTCTCCAGCTGTAGAAGGGGTATCAATGTCAAGTTTGATCACATCCTGCGGCCCTGCACATACCCACAAGATGGTCCAAAGATCACTCAAATATCTCAAGCCTGAATTTCGAATGGATTGCTGGAAGAACTCAAGGATTACCTTTCGACGAAGCAACATCAACATCAGCTCTACCCTTGTCAGTAGTCTTGGGATCCAGTGAAGCAGTCGAAGTGTCAGGCCTGCAGTAGAAACAAAAAAAACCGATCATCACTCGGAAGACATGGTTCAAATCAAGTCAATTCACTAAGCAAAGATACTTACGTCGAAGCCACAAGCATGTCAATCAGGACAACCTTACGAGACTTGGTGCTTGAGATCCTGGGTTGCTTGGCGGCCTGTTCCGGTAGGGCGTCAGTCTTGCCCCGACCCCGTTTTGAGCTACAGGTCGGCATGGCTGAGGCACTCGGCTTCACCGCTGACGGAGTCTTTGGAGCGCCTGCACGGAACCCAGGGTCCTGGCGTGCCTTGGATCGGGTCTCGACCTGGACTTCGTTAGACGGAGAAGATTTTGCCTCATCCCCGCACTCCTCCTCGCTCTCTTCAGTCTCTGCATCGTCATCAGCATCGTCCTCAACGTCCTCCGAGCCCTCTGGGAGCTCGCCATCTTGGTTCTTTGCGTCACTTTCTATGTCAATCGGCGAGCGACTAACCGCCAGTATGGTGCTAACCAGCCCTGTGAAAGCCTCCCGGATGAAAGAAGCAAAGCCATAAGTCAAAGTTAAAACAACAAAGAAGTTCACTCGGAGCAGGTCTTCAGTGACTCACCTCACTCGGCTTGTTATCCACCACGAAGGGTTGCACCTGCGTGGAGCCTCTGGGGTTGTCCCTCATTGGAGTAATGGCCCTGATCTTTTTCTCCGCCGCCTCTTCATCGAGCTCCTCAGGATGCACTCGGGTCTGATCATCTCGCCCGTCATATTGCCACATCAGGTGAGCTATACCCTGAAGGGGATGAATCCTACACTGGAAGAAAACCTCCAATCGGACCATCCCGTTCACCCCCTTTCGGATCAAAGACACCGCAGCTACCATAAAGTTCTCTCCGTCGGTCTTCTCCCCTGTGGACAAGGTCAAAGTAGGAGCCGAGTGAACCCTATCAACCGTGAAGGGAGGAAGGCCCGACTGACCCCCGCAGACGCCAAGTGGACGCGCGCGTGCCCTCTCGTTGTCCGCCCAAACCACCAGCAGTCAACTTAGTTTATGATGGCCACACTCTACGGGGCCCACGCATCAGCGACCGCAGTCGACCATTTTTAATTCGAGTGCGCGGTGGGGTTCGGCCTCATCTGCTTCCACAACCCCCCCCCCCCCCCGCGTGTGCCCCCGCCACCCCATCTTGCCACCTCGTCGGCGACCAAACCCTAGCCATCAGCCATGGCCGGCTCCTTCCAAAACAGGGGCAAGGCCCCCGTCTACCCCCGCACGATCTCCCCGCTGGCGTCTTCCCGTCGGCCTTGTGAGCAAGTCAGTGTCCCAATGCAGCAAGCGCAGTGGCACTCGGAGCGTCGCGGCCCGCTGCCGTACCCCGATGTCACCCTCCCGCACCATTGGCATCTGGATATGGAGAGGATCCCGGTGCCGGCCGTGGCGCGGTCGGCGCGGATGCACGCGGAGGAGGTGAGTCGCATCCGGCATCAGCTGATGCCATAGCAGCGGCTCAACCCTATGTACGCGACCGACTCTCCCCATTGGGAGGTCTAGTTCGCGGTCGAGCACGAGGAGAACCACCGACGCGACGTGCAGCCAGGAGGCTCTCCGCCGCCATCGCCCGTCATTAGCGACGAGGACCAGGAGACGGAGGCTGCCTACCAGGCGACGCTGGCAGTCGTTCTCCGCGAGAGCAAGGAGGAAGAGCGGCGCAAGGCCGACGAGGAGGAGGCAGCGTACGAGGCGCAGCTCGCGGAGGCCATTGTGCTGTTCGCCGCCGGCGACTGCGTCGTGCCACCTCCGTAAGTGGGAGGTCTACCAGTGGACCGATTGCCTTCGTAAGTGGGTCAGCGCACCACCCATCTGGTAAGGCGCGATGCGTCGGCAGGAGGAAGCCTACCTCCGGCACTGGAGGTCGCAACACCTAGCGACGAAGCGCGCTGATGGCCGTAGGCAGATGGCTCTGGAGAAGGAGGCGGAGGAAGAACGGCGTGAGATGGAGGAGGAGGAGTGCACCCGTGCTGCGTTGCCACCGCCACCAGCACAACCCGCGCCGGTGGGACATACGACGGAGGCACGGGCAGCTGCGCTCTGGAACACGGCATTCCCCTGGGCCGGCCATGCGCCTACGCTGGTTGACCTCACCGGCCCCGACGTCGATGACAACGACGCCTATGGCTGCCTTGTAGTTTAGGTTTTTATGTTTAATTAATGTAATGGGAACGCGCGGACTCTCGCCGGCCTTTGTGACCGACTTTTAATGTTTGATTAATGTTTGCTTATTATTTTCGAAAATGTTTTTTTTCACGCGTCGGCAAAAGTGGGTCGGACCAAAGTTGGACGTATGCACGGACCTAAACGCCGAAGCGGACGTTGGTGTCCGCTGGGCCGACCCAAACAGACAAAAAGCAAACAAAATCGTCGTTCGTTTGGATCGGTCGTTGGAGTTGCTCTAACCATGGCTCCAGCATGCTTAAGATGGAATCCTTCAAGGAATTGACGCATACTTTAAGATGTATTTGAATGATGGGCATGTTTATCTCTAGATGTAGCTTGTAAACCATGTACCAAGACTTGGCATGGCATTGCGCTCATGTTTTGTACCATTTTCTCAAACTAGGAACAACTGATATACTTGAAAGATGATCAAAACGCAGGCTTGTCATCATTTGGCAATAGTACCACCTAGTAAGACCTGGCATGGCATTGCTCTCTCTCTCGCCGGGCAGGCTCCCCGGAGGGTCGCTGGGGTCAGCACGTACGCGCGCATGCATGCATGCTACTGTTGGCAGTAACATGCTAGTACTACAGACAAAAGGCCGGGCACGCCATGGCGGACCGGACTAGTGCCTTGAATGAACCACCACCGGTCGGATAGACAGATGGGGTGGCAGGCCACTGTAGCACGCTTTGGACAGACGCGGGGCGCGAGGCGCGAGGCGGACCATCCATCGACCGATCGATCGAGCGGCGAAGCGACGCGCGCGCCAGGCCAGCGGTACCCGCGCCGATGATGCGGGCGGGCACGTGTCGACCGGGGTCTGGGTCTGGCCGTGGGTACGTACGCGCGGCTCCATCATTCCACGTACCACTGCCGGTCCTAGCGTGGTTGGTTGGTCCTGCTATCCTATCTGCTCTGCTGCTGCTGGAGTCCGGGATTGATGAATGGGTGCGGTGCAGTGCAGTGCAGGCGCGGGGGCTCTCTTTCTTTTTCTTTTACTTTCCTTATCCATTGGTTGAACTCTGAACAGTGCCATGCACCTGTGGCTTTGGTCCGTAAAGCTGGCTTTCCCGGGGCCTGTTTGTCAGCGATTGGTTGCAGTAAGATTCCGTGGCTGCTCCCGGCTGTGGCTTTGGTGATCTTCTCTCACCTGATAAAAAATACTGTGCTGGATCAGATCCATCGGAACAGTGCCATGCACGCAGGGCCCCGTGTCGCGTCTCCGGCCGTGGCTTCTGCTGCCTGCTGCTTTGCCCGGTAAAGTAATCAATTTAAATCTATACAATTTATTTAAGACCCGATAAGATGGCAGCAACACTCGCTAAATCGGTTAGAGGTTAGAGTTAGATTCTAATCCTAGACTAACCTTAAACTAATAACTCTAATCAAAGAGGAGTTTGGACAACATTGTTAAATTGTCAATACAAACATTTTTTTCCAACCATTTGGCTTCTTTAACTAGGGTTTGGTGTGGTGAAGGTAGAGGAAAAGGTAACTTTTTTTGGCCCCACCTAACTCTAACCCAAATAAGCACCTCTTTGGTGGGTTAGTTTTTTTTGTGTGGGTTAGATGCATCTAACCAACTCTATCCCTTCTGTTTGGATGCTTTGGGGTTATTTTGGTCCAATCTAACCAACTCTAATTCTAACTCATGGATCCAAACAGGGCCTATAGATTGGACCATGTCATTGCATGTATGCACAAATGAGAAACTGATGATGTCGACAGAAATTATTCATTTAAAAAAAAAATTAAGAACCCCTTTTTACCATTAAATCCGTCGCGGTCACTTCGAAACTAGACCTTATATCGATATGTTTTCATAAAAAAAGTTTGGGTTCAAAGTTGCCATATCTATTGCACATAAATTACCATCATAGTATATTGAAGTTTCCATGATATATTTCAACTAATTTTTTCTATGTTTAAAATAAATTTTGACATGTTATAAAAAGGAATTAAGAAACTAAACTTGCCATGATAAATTACTAAGATTTGCCATGATCCATGAAATAATTTTCACATGGTTCATAAATAAAAATAAATATGTCATCAATTACTTAAAAAATGCATGGTCAATGGTTTAGATTTGCCATGAACCATAAACTAAAATTGCCATGGTGAATTACTTAAATTTGACATGTTATTGCAATAAAAATTTGTCATGGTTCATAAAATAATATTTTTCATGGTCAAAATACTAAAATTGTCATGAACTATAAACTCAATTTTCCATGATGAATTACTAAGAATTACCATGGTCCATGAATTAAATTTTTCATGTTTAATTACTAAAATTTTCCATGGTCAATTAATAAAAATTACCATGAAAAGTAGTTGAAATACAACTGTAGCTTGAAATCTAGAAGAAAAAATTAGATGAAACATGTCGTGACAACTTTATTGTAAACACTATAACAATTTCCGTGTAAGCATCATGGCAACTTTTGGCCCAAAAAAACGTTTATCAAAAGATATCAATATCGCATCTAGTTTTGAAGATCTCGTCTAGACGGAGTTAATGGTGAAAATGGAGTTTTCATTGCATTTATTATTTAAGAGATAAAACATTTTTAAGTCCAAAAAATCAAAAAGATTTCGCTAGTGTCATATGTTTGATGTGGCAAGATAATTGATTATGCACGCGTGTGGATCATATTGCCTCGTGCCACGCGTGTGGGCATTATCATTTAGGTTTATTTAAGCAATTTTAAGTCAAATGTTCATCAAAAAAATATTGATGTTTCTGGTAATCAACCCGCAAACTAGTTTTAAGACAGATTTTCACTTTTGCAAGAAACCCCCTGATAATTAAGCTGATAAACCTGCAGTCCACATCAAATGCTTTTAAAACATCCATATATTTTGAATTCAACTCCAAAATCAACATGTTATATAAAAAACTTGTTATAAAAATGTGTAGAATCTCAATATGATGTTATTTCATTTGTTAACCATTTTCAAATACGATTTAGGGTGCAATGTTAATCAATAGCGCATGATTCGTCTTCCTTTCAAATAAGTATTGATCCGTATTACCAATGAACACCTCAACAAAACCAGGATTAAGATGAAAGAAACTATCTATAACTACCCGCAAATTTCTTATTGCATTCGTCCATGGACAAGGGGACCAGTCCGTGGACACGAATGCGGGAGGGTGTCATCTAATACTAGTTGTATATATATTGACAACAACTCGAACCAACCGGAAAAAATTCATGCAGACACGCCCGGATTTCATGCAGATATGACGGATTTCATACAAACCTGGAGGATTTCAGTTCATTTTGAACATACTATGTGCACGTACGGTCGCACGAAGTTCCACTCCCATGACCCGGATACACTACTACACTAGTCTATGGCCGGTCGTGGCCGATTTCTTTGTCTTCCCCATGTCGAGCAGCCCATTCATCGGACTGCCGAGAGCCCCAAAGGCATATGCTTTGGCGCAAACAATGCCTTGCTTCCCCACCGCTCACTCGTCGTAGCGGAACCCCCATCCAATGCTTCAACGGGAGGGGAAGCGGGCACCTCAGCTTCCGTGAAGCCCATGCGGAGTCGATGAAGGTCCTCACACGAGAAGAACCGAGCAAGAAATCGGTTGTGAATGTCGGCGTCGCCGCGATGGTGGCCTTCATGGGACTCAAGCAACGACGGTCTCCGGTATTCTACTTTTCCTCGATAATGGCAGCGGGCGCGGACGCGCTGGCCACCGACTCGTCGCTCTCCGCATAGCTGGCTTCTTTCTGTGCTTGCATGGTATGGCTACACGCGCGTTGATGGAAAATGGCGCACTCATAAGCACGAGAGGGGCGGTCGCCATCGTTCTCCCCGTCGTGCCGGCATGGAGCAACTCACCACTCTCCATCAAGCTAGCTTGGAGTGGCGAGTTGATGAACCACACGTCGGCTTGGGGCGGCAACTTGCTCCATGGGGCTAGGCCACGGAGGTGAGGGAGGCAGAGGAGCGAGCTGCCTCGCTCGTGCTCGTATGCGGCGTACTCGGCGGGCCACCCAACCGGCTTGTATGCGGGAGAACTACTTTTCGTAAGCCATTGGAAGAGTGAAGAAAATGATGAAGGAGGAGATGGGGAGCGACTGAGGGGTGCGATTCTTTTTCGTCGTTTGGCCTCGTTTAAATAGAGGCCAGATAGGAGGAGCTCGGCCGGCTGGATTTAATGTCGGGCACTCATGAACAAACGTATGGTCGGAGTAGGTTTCTCGGCTTCCACGTGGGTTTAATGAAGGCTTTTGAGTGCGGCAAGGACACGTGTTCGACCATGGGTGCAGCGGGTGGCGTCCTCGGCTGGTGTGCCGCTTCAATGTCGGCGCTAGTGAGAGATCGCGTCTCTCCTAAGCCACCTTCAATGGGCGGGGGCGCTCTACAGTTGCATGCATGTGAGTTGGAGGGCAGAGGGGTTTTTTTGTGGTCGAGGACGATAAGAATGGTGTGAAGTAGAGGTTCGGACTCCAGCAAACGTCCCCACATTTGTTTTTGGTTTGCGGGATAAATCGCATTCGGATTGCTCGATGGACCGAGACAAGACGCGTTGAATGGATTCCGCTGTCCAAACGGTTGCAGGAGGTTTAAGAGTGTGCCTTGTAGATGCCCTAAGCAATAAATTTAAATCTATACAGTTATTCTTAGTTCGTCATTCTATTTTACAAAAAATCACTAATGTTTCCTGTGATTAACCTGCGGTCCAGTTTTAAATAAGATTTTTTATTCTTTCAAAAAAAACTCTTGATGTTCCTCATAATCAACCCGTGAACGGATTTATTAACTTAGTTATCAAGCGGCTTCATGCAAAAGTGAAAATTTGACCTCTTTTTCTGCGTGTGGACCGTGTTTAAAAAATTCAGATTTTCACTTTTGCGGAAAACCCCCGATAATTAAGTTAATAAACCCACAGTACATATCAAGTGCTTTCAAAAATATCCATATCTTTTAAACACTAACTCAAAAGTTAACTTGTTATATATAAAGTTTGATTACAAAAATGTGAGAATCAGAATATTATGTCATTTTATTTGTTAACCATTTTAAAAATGCTATTGAGGGTGTAATCTTAATCAATAGCACATCATTTGTCTTTCTTTTATAGCAGTACCGATCCATATCGAAAATGAACACCTCAATAAAACCAGGATTAGACACGAAAGAAATTATCTATAATCATGCATGCACGTCTCATGAAAACCTGAGAGAAAAAAAGTTTTCTCATCTTATGTCGAGAGAGACACACTTTCGGATTGATAACATTCAAGTGTGTTGTGATTGTGGGAGCACTAAGGCCATCGCCGGCAAGGGTGGAAAGGAGGATAAGTGACAACACAGATGGGATGCCATGTGATGAAAGAAAGGATGTGGACTTAATTATTACGGTCTTGACGCATAGTTATTGGGTTAGAGGAATGTGATATATTTTTTCTCCCGGCTCTTTTGTTAGTAATAATAATAATCTTAGTGCCTCCCTTGTGACTGCAGTAAGGGCATCTTTAACGCTGACCCACAAATTTCGTCCCGCATCAGTGCACGGACAGGACGGCAGGTCCGCACACACTTTTGTGGGAGCCGGTCATCCAACACTTCCCGCATACATTTCAAACTTTTATAAACACACCGAACGAATTTCATGCAACTACGACGGCTTTTCGTATATACCGGACGGGATTCATGCAAACACAATGGATTTTCATTACATTACAAGAAGATGGGCAAAAAAAGACCCTAGCTGTGGCGGAGTCTAGCGTCCAAGCCCTTGTTGTTCCCTTCATGAGGCTGCGTCCTCCATCCACGGTCTCCATAATCACTAGCGATAAGACCGATGAAGTAAAGGTGTCATCGCCGATGAGGAAGAGTAGAACTTCGGACACAAGTCTCAGTCGCATCCCATGCCCTACTCTTTCTTGAAAGAGTTTGCGCCTTGTCCGTTGCCAGTGGACGCGAGGTCCATGATGGAAATGGAGGCGTTTGCGCTCTCGCCGTCCCATTGGGCCGAGTGTCATCATGTTGACGGAAAATGTAATAAACCTTCAATTGCGCTGGATTTTCAACACGCGCAGCCCCACGATGGGTGCCAACTGTCGTGAAAATGATCCTGACAATAGTACCTAGGGGTAAGAACGGAGGGGCGAAGTCTAGCTAAGCGAAGTGGATACACTCGGATGTACGAGTTCAGGCGCCACTCGAAGTGGTAACAGCCCTACGTCTCGAGCCGTGAGGCTGATGTTTTCTTATGGGTTATGAAAGATTACAAGGTGTTGAAGCCTTGAGATGGAGCCCGGGAGTGGCTTATATAGTGCATGCCACGACCAACCGAGCTTCATTACAGGGTGAGTTAATGCTAATAATCAAAGGAGTTACTATAAACGACAGCTATTACACGCGGCGTTACTGGTAACCTGGGTCTTCATTGCACTTCATGTGATGGATTAAGTCTTTAGCCATTGCAGTCTCTTCGGTGCCATCGCCTTGCTATGATCCGAGCGCCAAGATGCATCCGACTGACACAAGGCGATCTGAGTGACTCCAGGCATGTTGTGTGACGGTATGTTGTATTGAGTGAGGTCGAGACTGCATCGGTGGCTTGAAGGACGCTGATGTCTGTAAGGGGTCCTAGGTGGGCCTAGGAAAGTAGGTCCGTAGGCCTACCCCTAATGTACAACCCCATCAAGAGCGGTGTGTACGTATGATGAGAAAGGGCGTGACGCGCGGCAGCTCATCATCACTCCACCGCTGTACCTTGGAAACCCAACCGGTGCGGGAGCCGAGGCGATGAGGACGACGAAGGCTCTCGGCAACTCACAATCGCTGACTCTAGGGTCCACACAGGAGGAATGTGGTGCGGTTTCTTTTCGTGCCAAATTCCTTTCCCCCGGCACCCCCGGGCGCCTCCCAGCGTGCTGGGTTCGGTCTGGGTCCGTCGACGTTAATTTTGGTCCTAACTGACGAAATTTGGGCTCCTGAGATATATATCCAGAGCCGGTCACCCCTCATTCTGTTCGTCTCTCCAACCACAACCCTCATTTGCAAACCCCTTGTTTCCATACTACTCGGTGCAATGTAAATTTCATCATAGGTAGAGTGGCGGGGTTTGGACAAAATATTTGGATGGGTCGGCTAAAGGAAAATACTTATGGACCTGTGTTCCATGTTGTGAAAATATGTGTACATTAGAGAAATTTCATGTGTTGGGCGGATCACGACCCATTCAGCTTTCATGTAGCTCGGCCACTACATGTGTTATGTGTAGTTCATCATACCCAGCTTCGCGGGAAGATGGAATGAGCTATATTCGAATGAAGGCTACCCTACTTCTATTTGTCGTCAAAGATGTAGATGACACCTCTGCCAGGCGGACCTGCCTTATGTTCATTGAAGGTGGGCCCACGGGTCCGGCTCACTAGTAGAAAACGGGGTTATAGTCCCGGTTCACCAACCGGAACTATTAATTCGGGACTAAAGCCCCCCCCCCCTCCCTTTAGGGTGTGTTTGGTTGCAGGGATATCCTTCCAGGGACAGGGATAACCACTTTTTTCTGTGGTTGCCATGTGTTTGGATCTGGGGCGAGGAGGGATAGAGTCAACCAGATGCTGGGAATATTCTCCAAAAAAAGGGATGTGGCCAACCGCCAAAAATGGGCGGACGGTGGCAACCACTCTGAGGCGGCCGGCGCGACAGGGCGCAGGAGGCGGCCGGCGCGGCAGGATCCATCCTCCCAACCAAACAAAAAAAGGGATAACCCTACCCTTACAACCAAACAAAAAAAGGGCTATCCCCAGCCACCTGGTTGGGGATACCCACAACCACCCTAGCCTATCCCTCCAACCAAACACACTCTTAGTTCCGGTTTATTACGAACCGGGACTAAATCCCTTCCACTTGGCTGTCAGAGTGTGCCGTGGGCAGGGGCCTTTAGTCCCGGTTGGTAACATCAACCGGGACTAAAGCAGCAACCGGGACTAAAGGATTCTTTGATTTGGGGTTTTAGGGTTTTGGGATTTTAGGATTTTTTGTTTATTTTTTGTTTTCATTTTCTGTTTTCCATTTAATTCTTTTTCATTTCAAACATATCATAGAATTTGATACATATATCATAGAATTTCTCGTAGGACGTATATTATAGAATATCTCGTACGACCATATATATATAAGCATACACACATGCATATATATATATATATATATATATATATATATATATATATATATATATATATATATATATATATATATATGTATGTATGTATGTATGTATATATATATATAATTTGGTATATAGATTTTCTCTTACAACTTGCGGATCAATACATGCATGCATTAACCGGTAAAAGTGGTATTCATCCTTGGAATCTATGACCTCATCCAGCAAAAATCCGGCAATTTCCTTTTGAAGTGCTCGTATGCATTCCGTTCGGAGGAGTTCCTCCCGCTTCTCCATCATCTTTTAAAGAAGGAGACCAATATGAATATTTTATATGTGCGCATATATATATTAGATCATGAATATAAAAAATGTGAATAATGTTTACGTACCGCAAGAGTTCCTGATTTAGTGGGCAGTTCGGTCGTAAAGGAGCGAATCTTCTCGCAAAGAAAGTACGTACATAGATTATTCCCCAGTTGTTGCCGCATGCAAAACTTTACGAGAATAGAATTCAATCAGATAATAATCAAGCATTATAATGGTATTGAAACTAGAACTAAAGAGATGCGCGGATGGAGCTAGTACTACTTAATTACCCTAGACGGTGTCCATCGCAGCTCTGGTTTCCATGCACCGCGAACATTCTTGATGAACCGACTCCAAACCCTGCCCGGTAAATAAAAAAATAAAAGAAGTCATTGATTAATTGATAACAGTTAATGAACTAAAGAGGCCGACATAGTGCGATAATGATTGAAATTACCGGTCCAGCATCAACTTCAGGGACTTGTACTCGCCTTCGTCTTTTCTTACTGAGTCGAGTACTTGAACTTTTCCCTCGTCAATCGTAATGACGAGTAGGATAAAGTGGAATCTGCGTTGTATAAACGGGCATGCATGCAGCTCATCAAGAACTATACGTAAACTTAACATCGATCGGGTAAGCAAAATAGAATTTATAGTACAAGACAGCAGTAACACTTACTTGAAGTTGTAAGAAAATAATATTTTTTTCATTGTGACTTAGTATCTCGAAAAACCGAAACAAGTTCTCCTCTGTCTCTTTTGGGTATTCTACTACCGCCTGTTCAAAAATGGTATTTGGGTCAATGAAGCCAATGCCATATAGTCCATCTCTTTTCATTTCAAGCATCTTCATTCTGGATAAAACCACACACACAAAAGAATATAGTGAGGATAATTAGAGGCAAATGAACGAGTGAATGAGCTAGAGACTTGAATTACAGAAATAAATCACTTACAAAGAATAGCGACTCACGAGAGATTTGTCGAGTGCGTCTTGATTGTATATCTGCCAAAATTCTGGCATCTCAACCCACAAAAATTTGCAATTGAAGAAATGCTCTGGCTTGACTTTCACCATTAGGGACTCACACCCGAGTTCTGCTTCCTTCATGTACCGGTTATGCAATTTATACATTTTCGTTGGTAGCTGCTTGACAAGCTCAGGCCTGACGAGAGATTTCTTGGGTTGAAATGTCCATACTAGTTGTTTATTCCCTTCCACCGTGGCGGGAATGCTCTCATTGCCTAGGAGTTGTGCAACTGTGACACCGGCCATCATAGCCATCTTTTGAGCAACATCGGGATCGACTACGAACTCATCGGTACCCACCTTGAGCGGCCGAATCGATTGCACTGGTTGTTCTCCCAGCTGGGGAATGATTTTCCTGCTAATTCTGTTAAGGAGCGCCGTCTTCGTTTTCCCTTTTTAATATGACTTGGCAATAGAGAGGTCATAGTTTGATTTAACTCTCTTCGGAGACGGCGGGTCCGCAAGATTGGCCAGAACGCGCTTGACGTCTTCCAGAGGTGTTATATCCTTTGGTACAGGCTTTCTCTTGTCTTTATGGGCCTGCAACTCAGCGACCACGGTCTCATCTAATTCCTCTCTGGTCTTCTTGTAAGCCAACTTTGGCGGGGGAGGAGGGGTGCGTCTCTTCCTAGGCTTATTCTGCTTTGGACTCTGGTTCTTTGACAGAAAATGAAATGGCTTTTCGGTGGCGGGTTGGTAGGATGGAGTCGGCTGGCGGGGTGGAGTCGGCTGGTGCGACGGACTTGGAGGAGGAGTCGGTGGCCTTGGAAAGACGATGCAATCCTTTCTCCATAAGCAGAGGCCACGTATGTCTTCTTGCAGTGTCTGCTGCCCTTCACCTCCAGGAATGTCGAGCTGTAGTGACTCATATCCTGGCATCACTTCATCCACCCCGACACGAGCATAGCCAGGTGGAATCGGAGTGCTATGGAAGGTTGCATCAGGGGGGTTTGTTAAAGCATAGCCGACTGTTGCCTTCACGGATATGTTCTTAAGTTTCATGTGAAGCTCACAACTTTGTGTCTCTCTGATTTCATCCACGGGGTAGCTAGCCAACAGTGCATCATCGGCAAGGACCCCCGTGGAACCCATGCTGCTTTTCAGCATCGATGGGACGGTACTATCCAATGTTGAATCTGCTGGTTGCTCTCGCAGATGAGGCGTCCTTTGCTGGCTAAGTGAGTCAATCTGCTCCTGTTATCGCAAGAATTTGCGTTCCAAATCCGCAAGCCGGTCAACATCCTGCTTCTTCTTGGTTGACTCCTGATTCTTCTTTCTCGCACGGCTTCTGTAATCGCCCCAATCCTTAAACCCCTCAATCCACGGAATAATGCCTTTGCCTCGTGTTCGTCCCGGGTGTTCAGGATTCTTGAGGGCGCGTGTAAGCTCGTCGTTCTCTCTCTTGGGCTGGAACACCCCCGTTCGAGCATCTTCTATTGCAGCAAGTATAGCTTGAGAGGCATTTTTAAGACTTGCCTGCTCCACAAGCAACCCTATCTTTGGTCCAACTTTCCCCCATATGCCCATAAAACTAACTCCTGCACCTTTCAGGCGAAGTGGATGTTTGCAGAGTGACCCCTGCATCAATCATCTTCTGCTCGAATTCATCCCACTTAGGAATGCCACTCTCGTAGCCACCTAGCCCCAGAGAATGGTCATGCTCTTTTTTCTGAGCATTTTCCTTGTTTATCCCCGCCCGCTCCTAAGCTGTTTTTGATTGCTTAAACTGCACGTTTTCGTATTGTCCAACGAATTCTGGAGTCTTGCCTTGTTTGTCGAAGTCGGCCCATAACCTTTTCTTCCAGTTGCAGAATTGGTGGCCATCTTCTTAAGAGCAAACTTCTTGACTCTCTCACGTTGTTTATCTCAGAAATGCTCACGTAGGGTAAAATGTGTCATGAGCGTATCCCAAAGCAGATTTTTTGCTCTTTCGTCCATAAAAATAACTTCGGATGTAGAATAGTTTATTCTTCACCCAGGGTGTATATAATAAATTTGATAGTAATATTATTATAAAATTTGATAGAAATATATATATTTCGGGTAAATAAAATTTATTATATATCCGGGTAATAAATTTTATTTACCGTGAAGAATAGTTTATCCCCAGGGTGTAGAATAGTTTATTCTTCACCCGAGATAATCTTACGATCAATTTACAAATAAATTACGTTCAAAATATAAATAATTACATTTATATTTAATCAATACGTAAAATTTGACAAAATAGAAACAAAAATATAGGTCACTAGACAAGAAAATTTTGAATTTATTGTATTTTTGCACTATTTTTGTATGTTCTTAATTTTACGTGATATAAAATATTATTATGTTGAGTATATTTTTTTACGGTCTCTTTTTACGTATAAAATAAGACAAAATTTACGAAACGTTAAATTACGGTGAATTGATGTTAAAATAGAGGGGGTGAAGAATAACTATTCCTCACCCAGGGTGAAGAATAACTATATATATATATATATATATAATGATCACCACATGCCAAATATATACCTCGCCGGACTTTGATAATTCGAGAAAATTTTCTTTAGCATCATCATCGTCTGGTTCCCCTTCGTCTCTTGGTTGTTCTTCCTCAATTCCCTCACCGGATGGGTTAAGGTATTGTGTGCAATCATCATCTGCTTCTTCATTCTCTTCGTTTCCACAGCGTATCATGTCGTACAAGACATCCTATTAATCATGGTCTCTGTCTCTACCGTCCATAGCTTAACTAACCGACAAAAGGATAAAACAATTTAGTATTCACTTTAGCTAGCAAGATCATCATGTATATAAATATCACTAATACATCGAATAATCCACTTAAATAATGCATCATCCAATAATCCACGTAATATTATCGAATGTATAATCTTGAATACATCACGAATGCATCTCCCGAATAATATCTAACTGATCAACCAACAAAGAGTTGCCGATGTACTGAGGCGCGGGCGATGGGCACCCAAAGAGCAGGAACCATCACCAGATCATAGCTCAGATGAGATCCCTGAAGAACCTGCCACGTATTGGAGAACCTAGCTTCCAACGCCTCCATGTAGCGACGGACGTGCTCGTACTCCTCCCTGACACGACGGCATACCTCCTTCTCGGGGGGCGGCAGCCTCGGCACCAAAAGTGGCCCACGCGACCGCCACCAAAGAAGCTACGGGTCGACGACGGGCGCCCGGTTCCTCACCAAGCTGCACGCCCCGGAAGGTAGCTCCTCCCAGTGCCAGCCAGGCGGAGCCCAGTCCCGCACATGCTGGCACCTCTCAAGCAGGTGGTCGTCACCGAGTCCACGACGAGGATGCGTGCCAGGCATCATCGACGTCGAGAATCAATTCTACAACTATTTAAATTCCTATTGTTTAATAAACTTTTTCAACTATTTAAGTGCTAGCATATGTTTGTGTTCTTATTTACAAGATGTTATCTAGAGAAGGAGCACTATCCAAGTTTCTAGAATTAATAATAAATGGACATCTTATTGTAAGGAACATGAATACTTAGGTCTCTCAATTTCTATAATAGATGGCACTACCAAATCGATTAGCAGCAAACTAACCAAGTTTACCATTAGTAACCTGTGCTACTGACTCAAAATTTTATTAGATCCAATTTGAATGGCATAATTATCAGCATCCGATTTTTAGGAGGTTAAGAATAGAGCATCAAAACCACTATTAAGATCTGGTTCGGTTTCGATAATAAGCATTTGAATTCGGTTTGGTTTCGGCAAAAATATATCACTGGAACTTGTAGAAATTGGGTAGTTGTTATGCAAAAATGGGAGGAAGCAGAGAGGTGGAGGGGCTCACCATGGGAGGAGGGAGAGAGCAGCAGGGCTTGTCGGCGGCGGCACGGGAGGAAGACGACGACGGCGCTGTCGGACGGCGGCGCGGGAGGAAGACGATGACGGCGCGGTCGGACGGCGAGTATTTGAAATAACTGTTAGACTATTTATAGTTTTTGAATGAATCTTTTTGGTTTAGGTCAAAAAAACTACAAAATTTCTATTAGTGCTAGTAATTTTCAAATTTACATAGTTTAAATTTGATTTTCTTTGAAATTTGTGTGAATCACTAGTTTGTGAATAACTTTACTTCAAAAATAAAAAAATTAGTCCTTCTTTTTTCTGATGTTTAATATTAGTGTGTTTTATCATTATATTAAATTTGGTAATTTTTAGGTTATTAAAAAAATGAAATGTCTTTGTAAGAGATGAGTATTTGCACGGAACCCTGATACTTCGAAAGAGATAGTCCAGTTTGTACACGAAGTGTATCCTGTTTTTGTCGTAACCTTCTAACTTTTTAGCACATGCCATGTCGGTCAAATGATGATACCATGCCAAGTTTCAACCTTTTCAGAGTTGATTTGTAGCGCTTTTCAATGTCAGGGTCATTTAGCTCAAAAAAATCATTTAATGCGTGGAAAATAGCAAATGAGGTGAGAAAGGGTTGAAAATTTATGAGTTGGCTTTGAATGATGCATATTGAGGGCACAAAAAGTCTCGAGTTGAAATAAGATTAAAAAATTGATCCAACAACATAGTGAAACCAAGCCCCTTTATTAAGGGCATAATTTCTAATCCTTCTAATCTTCAAGCGCATTGCATCCGTCTTGATCTTGTGATCATCGACGACTTCGGCAACATACAGTTCCAATTTCATCTTCTCTTCTTCAATTCTTTTCAATTTTTCTTTCAAATACTCATTTTCTTTTTCAACTAAGTTTAACTTCTCGACAAGAGGGTCGGATGCAATTTCCGCTTCACACACCTCCTAGATAAAAATATCTATGTTAACTTGATGGACATAATTGTCATATAAACGAGACATGCAACAAATAGTTATAAAAGAGAATATACCACATCCGAATCATAAATCGGACGAGGGCCGACAGGGACGGATATCAAGACCATGACACTATGTATAACAAAATCATACATGTAAGAAAACTATATAAATCTTACAAAAATAAGATTTTTTTTGAAATAAAAAGGATAAGAACAAGAGGATCACCAAGGTGGAGCCGACGACGGGACGGTGCGAGCGATCGACGGTGGTTAGGACGGAGAAGGGAAGGCACTAAGTAAACCACACCTACACATATGCAAACTAAGAAGTTAATTTGAGACCAAATTGCATATAAATCAAATAAACTCCCACATAATTACTCCCAAACTAAAACCCACAAATCACTATACTTATAGAGCACTGCAAGAGCCGATCTAGCAATGAGAGATGAAAGGACAAAGTTGCTAACCTTTATGAACACTTGGATAGATGGGGTGCCTCAAATCTTCACAAATCTTGGTGAAAATTGGAGGGTGAGCTCGAGCAAGGGGAAGAACATAGGAGAGAGTGGAGAAAACAGAGCAATGAGCTCGGGCTGGACGAATGGGTTTATATAGGAAACTCTTTAGTCCCGGTTTGTATAATGAACCAGGACTAAAGGTCCACATATAGCCCCGGTTTGTGATGAAAACCGGGACTAAAGGTGCTAGTGGGGGCCCCAGCCTGACAGAACACTGCCACCACCCCTTTAGTCCCGGTTTGTGTCACAAACCGGGACTATAGGTCCAAATCGAACCGGGACTAATGATGCCCAAGCCCACCGACGGCTCCTAGCCATTGGAACCGGGACTAATGGTCATATTAGTCCCGGTTCAAAACCAAATCGGGACTAAAGGGTCAAACGAAAGGCCTATTTTCTACTAGTGGCTTCTCCTCCTTGTCGTCGTCGTCGAGATATGCGAAGAGCCACTCCCGTCCCACCTCGGTGAGGTGGATACGACGATGGTTCGCCACAACCTCCCGCTTAGATTTCGAGTGTGGGTGGTCGCTTGCTTCGCCTCAAACTGCGTTGCCGCCTCTAGGCTTGGGCATGTTCGAACTCATCCTTCACCTTCTCCATGCTACAGTCGTTTCGCTCAACGTACATGCCCAGTGCCTCGTCCTCCTCCATGGCACCTCCTCCTTGGCCGAAACTCAACGGCAATCTCTTCCCGATGCTCGGCGTGAGAATTTTGTAGTACATTATGTTTTGTTGGTCCATGGTGGACGGTCGGGTCAGAATAGAAGACGAAGAGGGAGGAGGCTATGGCGGCGCGGACTGAGGATGGGGGAGAGGAGAGGAATGGGGCGTCTATGGTTAGCCTCGTCGTCCATGTTAAATAGCCATATTTGGTCCTTGCGACCTCACCAAATCGAAGAACGAACCACTGGTATGTTTTCATGCAGGTCCCGCCCATCAATCCAATGTGGCGGGGATGCCTGGCCATCCCCTTTATTTATGCCCACATATGGGTTGGATATGAAGGGTGTCGGACAACCGGACGTTCGTGGTTGGGTGTGTGTGGAGAAGGGGCGGCGATTATTTGACAAGTGTCTGGGCTATCCACTCAAACGTTTCTTTTAAGAGAGGGAGGGGGTTGAGGGGTTCGGTTATAGACGCTCTAAGGGTATGTTTGTTTCAACCTATCTTTGCCTACCAAATACAGTTGGGTAGGCTAGCTAAAGTTTTGGTGGAGCTTTTGCCCCAACAATGGCAAAATGAACTAGAATGGCATAGAAGCATTGTCATGTCTGGTCATGACAAAAGGAAATGGTAGGGACGCACACACACACACACACTCAAGATTTCTATAAACGTATTGTACGAGAATCACTCCTATTACCTGTCCTTTGATCTGAAGTAACATTGATGTAGCTTTGCTTTCAAGCGCTCAGATTTCTTAGAAATTCAGACATCCACTCCATGGTTCTCTTTTTCAACACAAGTTCATTTAGGATCGAGTGATGTTTCTGTGTTTGATTCAAATGATTGTTCTTACAATTCTTGTGTCGTTCAATTATCTATTTTTGCACTTTCTTCAAAAAAAAATATTTTTGGCATTGCATTCCTGCACAGTCACGTGTTTGTACTCTCAGGCCATCAGAAAACGAAACTCATGGTTTAACGTCATTTGAATCAAACACTTCCTTTTCTTAAATGTAAGGAGGAAACACTTTCTTCTATAAAGTGAGGTAGGAAAGATTAACAGCTTCAACTGATAATTTTTCGCATGAACAATTAAATAAATGATTATAAAATACAATATTCACAAACGAATGAAACCAATTTTCTACTCCCTCCGTTCCAAAATAGGTATTGTTGATTTAGTAAAATTTGCACTAAATTAGGGACACTTATTCTGGAACAAATGGAGTACTTTTTTGCGAAAAACTTTCGATATATTCATCTTCAATCATGACGATACAAAGAACAACAGATATAATAAAAAATTACAACCATATTCGTTGACCACCTAGCGACGACTACAAATACTGGAATGAGCCGAAGACGCGCTGACATCATCACCCCTCCTTCACTGAAGCCGGCAGACCTTGTTGTAGTTGACGGCTGGAAAGTCGTCGGGATAAGGCCCCATAAAACCAGCACACTAAGCAACAACCATCGTCGATGAAGAAAGTCGTAGATCAGAAGGATCAAACATGTAAACACTCAAACAAAGACGAACGAAGACCAGATCCAAATAGATCCACCGAAGACGAGCACCGACCGAATCCCGGAAGATTCGATGGAGACACACCTCCATACGCCCTCCGACGATGCTAGACGCACCATTGGGACGGAAATAGAACGTGAGAGACATTATTTCTACTAAGGGACATCACCGCCGTCATACAACCCCAACCAAGACGATTAATCTAACAAGAACGAGGACGGGGTATCCTTCGCACCTCCATGGCCCTAGAGGCCATAGGAGATGAGGCGAACCGGCGGCAGCACCAACGGATGAGAATGGGCTTTTCTTGTGGAGGAGAAAGGGATGTCAAAATTAAGGAGGTTTTTTTTTGCAGGGTAAGAATAAGGAGGTTTAACTGCATATTTACTGGGACGTCATTATTTGAACAGAGATATTAGACAAAGAGTATGTATTAGATGGGGAAATATAGTACATGTAAGGGTGGATGCTTTTGCTTATACAAAGTCCAATGTGAGTTCTTGTCCCTTTGGGGAAATACAACATCGCAGTCACGCAGATATGAAAAACGTATGGGTTGCAGACTCGTAGTATATGTAGCCAGTAGCCACACAGTCATGCAGCAAGTTCAGATGGTCGCCGTAAGAACCATACGAGCAAACAGTGTACTTTCTCAACGCTAGAAAACAGGAAATTTTGGAAGACACCCAAGCTCCAAATCGGCGTAAAAAACCACACTCCATGCAGTCGGTGAAAACAAACAAACAAACACAGACTGAGAAACAGCTCCCAGAAAACACGCGCACGGGCTGTGAGAAGCCAGCCGGCTGCTGTTGCCGATGCCCTGGCCGCTTGCTCCCGTGGGGCTGGGGGGGCTGTAACCGTCCTGTGTCATGCAACTGTGCAAGACAAGCTGACGACAGGCGCGCACCCGACCCGCTCATGCCTGCCCATGGACACCATCACTGCCAATGCCAACAGGACGTGGTCAATGGCCCCCATGGAAACGGAGCCCTCCCTTCACAGTCAATGGCCTCTGCTCCATCAACACAGTTGCTCCAACTTGAGCCCCCAAGTGCATGTGCCCATGTACTTGAGCACCAAGCTTGGCCACACCTGACAGCAGTTTACAGCAACAATTGGTCTAAACCTAATGGCAACCCCAGTTCAGGCATGGCATAGACAGGTTATTTTTTTCCACAACCATGAAGCATTGCCTGAGGGCACAGACCGTTTTTACCAACCCGTTGCATTCTCTACTGTATACACAAATGGTCATGCTACCTGCTTGCTGCATCCATTAAACACCCTATGATGGGAGCACAGACTCTTCTACTGTACCAGACAGGTGCGAGATTCCGGTGGGGAGTGGGCGCCACACCGGGGTGATACATGTGGCGGCTGATGGCACAGATTGAGAGGGGGGGGGGGGGGGGGGTTATCACGCTGCCACGTTCTGCTGCTGGAGCCACTCCTGGATGGCGGAGCGAAGGGCGATGTTGGGGATGAGCTCGTCGTGTTCGAGCGGCAAGTTGGTCATTGGGGACGTGTCGCTGCCCGTGCGGAACCAGCTCCGGATAAAATCGCCTTCGTACGTGAAGCCGTCCGCTGCGATGTGAGGATCATTCATGACATCCTGAAAATTTTGACAACCGATGGTTAGCCAAAAGATAACAGAGAGATTAATATGGTACCCCAGGACCAGGAGTTTCTATAACACGTCAAGATAAATGACACATTCAGACTTTACAATGCAACTTATCCAGTATGGTTATCTAATTCATGTGCTCCTGAATAGGGAAAACTCAAATGGTTCCTTTCGACTCACCTGAGATATAGGACAGATGAAGTATGACGGTATGCGGTTTTCATCCAGCACTGATCCCGAAGACGAAGGCGAAGCCGATGTTGCATCACCCCTCACGGCCTCGAGTGCTCTTATTGTTTCTGTGAGCTGATGTTGAAGATTCTCATTGTGCTCGGTGGCTTTCTGAAATTCCTCACTGACCTCATCTTGTCGTATTTTAAGTTGTTGGAACTCTTGTTCCATTTTGGAAAGATATTCCTCGGTTTCTCTTCGTTGTTGGGCTTGGTTTAAATATAAGTCCTCTGATGTCCTGGCCTGCAAAAAACAAAGTGTCATCCATTTTATGATACACGAGTTGACTAATGTGCCTTCATGAAACACCAACAATAGCCCAGGAACTTTGTAAGAAGAAAGGGTGCATCCAGGGAATGTGCAACATGTGAACCCTGGAGTCTAAATAAGAGGACTTTTGGAAAGAAGGAATGATTAAGATGAGAATTCTTTGGGACATGCCGGTGTTAGTTAGCCTTTCCAGCATAAAAAGAAATTACCATTCGCTCAGATTCAATCCGCCTCAAACGCTCATCAGAGGCTTCCTTCTTGAGTGCTGCAGCTTCCTCCATGAGTTTTTGGAGTTTATTACGCAAATCATTGTCTGAACTAACATTTCCCTGTTAGGATCATTGAGAGAAAATAATTAGTCATTTAGTGTATAGAACTTAACTAGATTTTCTTAAAGGGGGTACAGTTTTAACTACTACAGTATTAACTACTCCCTCCGTTTCTAAATATATGTCCTTTTAGAGATTTCAATACGGACTACATACGGATGTATATAGACATACTTTAGAATGTAGATTCACTCATTTTGCTCCGTATGTAGTCCATATTGAAATCCATAAAAAGACTTATATTTAGGAACGGAGGGAGTAATAGCTAGCAAGTTCCCATTGAGCTATCTTCATGTACCTCATACCGCCTGTTTAAGGTTTCTAAGTGCTACTTCTTACAGTTAAATTATATGTAGGCCAATGACTACAGTCTACAGCAGTCACACTGAACCACATGTACAATACATGCACTTCCACCAAGAACTAAACAGAATCAAGTAACGATGGAATACTTGTTAAAAGAAATCAACTAGACCAACCAAGATATCTTCCAAATCATCAGGCCTAACATCACCGCCATTAGACCTGTTAATGTATGCTGCACATCTAGGCCAACAAAACAAGTCAGTTCATGTTCTAGTGTCAACAAAGCTAACAGAGGGTTGGAAAGCTACCTCCTTAAGCCATCAATGATAACGAGACTGTTTGGATCACACTTCAGACCCTCTATGTATGTTGCCAGAGCACTTTCATAATACTCCATCAGGAATTGTACATTCGCTTTACGCACATAGCCCTTCAGGAAAGTAGGATCCAACTCAATACATTTTTCTGCATCTTCCAGACCTTTAGGCAGATTTCCTAGATAGATGTGACATTGAGCTCTATTGCTAAAGACCTGGATAATCAGTTAGAACAATACAATTAAAGCACAATATTACAAGAATCAGGGTGGCATGATAACGACGGGAATGCATCACAGTAGATAATGGGTAACAAATATGACAGGTCAAAGATGGCATGTTTATTTAAGAACTTTTTATTAATCAAAGAATCTTCTATTTCCAGTGGAGATATAAATTTAACAAATCAGGTAAAGTTGTCTTCAGATGTTATATGAAGTATAATCACCGCAAACCAAAATCCTTACTCTGGGATCATTTGGATTCTTTTCAATAGCTTCAGTATAATGAGCTGTTGCTTCCTGATAATTTTTCCTCTGGAATAATTCATTGCCTGTAACACATGCACACAATCAGAAGTCAGAAGCAGTAGTTCGACATCACAATGGCATGCATGATACTAACTGGGATCAGGATATATCATGCTCGAAGAAAGAACATAGAACAATAGGAGCTATGTCCACTTGTTTTCATTCTACTATTCCATACAATTGATTGAGTGTTCGGTTGAGAGACCACCTCATCCCAGGATGATTTGTCCATCATGAGATGAGCACATGAATTTGGTGCGATGGCACTGTCTCTCATTTTATAAGTAGTGGGCTTATGAGGGATGAGGAGGTAATGGACCCAAAAAAAAAACCACAAACCACAAAATTTGATTAGATCCAGAGTTAGGATCAGAGTATCCATTCACCATGTGTTTCTTTGCACCAGATACATCGGGTGCTCCTGTCCATTCATTCGTATTAGAACTTTTTTGCACAGTTGTAAGCCTCAGTCCTGTACACACAAGAAGTAAACCTTGGAGAGTATATTTGTAGTTTACTTTTTTATTTCTTCTTGCAGATACCAAGTTAAAAGTCTGAAATTTCCAAGAACTAAACACTCGCAATTCATGACTATGTTTTTGGAGAAATTTCTGATACCAGGGGTGACAGGCCCCTAAATTTACTTTCCATTTTGTCGGGAAACTGAATGTAGCAATCGACTTCGCAGCCGCAACAGGATTGATAGTACATTGATAGTACATTGCAGTGTCACAATCAACAGCGCCGCAACAGGATTCAGGAAAAGCACCCAAACCTCTCTGGCGGTGGTGGTCGGCGGCTTCCTGATCCAGCCGCTCCCGCTCCTCGATCTCCTTCCTGGCGCTCTCCGCCTGGTCCAGCTTGTCGCGCGTGTCGTCGCTGTAGTGCTCGGCGAGCGACTGCTGCAGCGCCCGGATCGCCGGCGCGTAGTCCGCGGCGCAGGCCGCGAGCTTGAGCAGCGCGGACGCCTTCCGCGACAGCGCACGGGCGAGCAGCCTGTTGTCGGCGCGGAGCTCCCTGCCCCGCTCCACCGCCTCATCGCAGTCCCTCACGCATTCCCTGTACTGGAACGGGAGACCGGAGCGCGATGAAGGAGGGACGGCGGCCGAGATAGGTGACGGGGGGGAATCGAGGGTTTGTTTGGGGCGGGGGGGTGGGAGGGGAGGGGAGGGGAGGGACCGACCTTGGACATGAGGAGGTAGGCGGCGGCGCGGTTGGTGAGGAAGGAGATGTCGCGGGGGTCGAGGGCGGCGCCGCGGGTGTAGTGGTCGACGGCCGTCTCGAGGTACTGCTTGCGGTAGGCGTCGTTGCCGGCCTCCTTCTCCCGCTGCGCCTCCGCCGCCCGCTCTTCGTCCGCCTCCATCACCGACACGCCCGAACGGCTTCTCTCTCGGGGCGGGGCTGGCCGGCGCTACGGAAACCGGCAATGCAGTTCGGTCGCCGGCGGCTTGGCCCCCCGGCGGTTACGGAAGTGGGAGCGGAAGGGGGGTGAGACTTGACCGGGGACCGGGCGAGAAGAGTCTCTGACTGGCCGTTGGGGCCCACCTCGCGGAGACCGCTCGTCTCAAGTCTCAAATGCTCCGCTTACACTTTTTCCTGTGCTTCCTCCCTCGGCAATGTCTATGTTTGCGCCGGCTGCCTCTCTCGGTGGACCGGCACTCCGAGCGAGGGCCGATGTATCAAGGTAGTCATCCTCGACTAACAGAACTCCAACCGGTCCATCTAAACCGACGGCAATTTTTTTTCGCTTGGATCGGTCAGGCGAACACGAACATCCGTTTCCGTACTTGCTTTTTTCAAAAAATTCATGTATATTTAAAATAAAAATAACATTAATTAAATATTAAAACCGACTATGAAATCCGACGAGAGTCCACGCGTCCACATTTGCATTTAAAAAAAGTAAAAAGAAACTGAACTACGAGGCGGCGCGTTGCTCTAGGCGTCGTCGTCCTCGTCCTCGGGGTTCGTGAGGTCAATGAACGTCGTCGCAGCGCCGGCCCAGGGGAACGCCGTGTTTCAGAGGGCGTTCATGTCGGGCGCGGGTTGTGCCGCCGCGGCCTGACGCGCCTCCTCCTCGGCCTCGCGATGCTCTTCCTCGGCGTCGCGCTCGAGCATCTCGAGGTACTCGCCGTGGCGGCGCTCCTCGGCCAGCTATCGCTGACGCCAATGTTCGAGGTACGCCGCCTCCTGCGCCGGCGTCGCCCCGACCCAGACCGATGGCGTGCTAACCAACTCGCGCACTACTCCCGTCCAGGAGGAGCGCTCGATGAGGGACGGCTCCGGCTCCGACTCCAGCTCGGCTTTGACACGGGACGGCGGGGTCACTGGCGGCAGGACGCAGTCGCCCGCCGAGGAGAGGGTTTGTCGGCGACGGGGGAGCCAGTGTGGCTAGATGGGGACGGGGGCTGGCTGGAAGCGGATGAAGATGGCCGCGCCGCACGGTCGGCTTAAAAAAAGGATGACCGTCGTCGCTGACGTGTGGGCCCGAGGTCATAAATTAAGCTGAGCAGCTAGGCCGCGGGCAGTTGGACGACTGCTAGGTGGGGATGCGGCGGACACCGAAAAGGCGCATGTGGTGTCTGTTCCGCGTCCGCATCGACGCATTTGGGCCGCAAATTTGGGCCGCAAATGCGTCGGCGCGGACGCGAAGCGGACTTGATTTGGGTTTGGATCGGCGCGTTGGGCCTCCTCTTTTGTCAGCGCCGATCCATACGAACGGCGGCGGACGAAATGGGTCGTCCCATTAGAGCAACTCCAACCGGTCGACCCAAACGGACGACGATTTTATCCGCTTTTGATCCGTTTGGATCGGTCGCCCGCTCCGCGTCCGCGCACTTTTTTTGGCGGTTGTGCATCCAACACGGACGATCCATTTTATGTCCGCACATTTAGATTAAAAAGGCCTTCATGACAACGCCCCAAGGGTTCATGCCAGCACCATGCCAGCGGCCGGCATACATTGCCAGCCTACGTAAAATCACCACACAGTTCATGTTGGCACACTTGCCAGCGGCCGACACACAAGCCAGCTGAAAGGACGTGGATGTCGTCTAGAGGGGGGTGAATAGGCGCTTTAAAATAATTACGGTTTAGGCTTGAACAAATGCGGAATAAAACTAACGTTTAATTTGTCAAGCACAAAACCTACAACAACTAGGCTCACCTATGTGCACCAACAACTTATGCTAAGCAAGGTAAACAACTAAGTGATAGCAAGATATATGACAATAAACAATATGGCTATCACAAAGTAAAGTGCATAAGTAAAGGGTTCGGGTAAGAGATAACCGAGGCACGCGAAGACGATGATGTATCTCGAAGTTCACACCCTTGCGGATGCTAATCTTCGTTGGAGCGGTGTGGAGGCACGATGCTCCCCAAGATGCCACTAAGGCCACCGTAATCTCCTCACGCTCTCGCACAATGCAAGATGCCGTGATTCCACTAAGGGACCCTTGAGGGCGGTCACCGAACCCGTACAAATGGCAAACCTTGGGGGCGGTCATGATACCCGTACAAATTGCTCGGGGCAATCTCCACAACCTAATTGGAGAACCCGACGCTTGCCCGGAGCTTCACACCACAATGATTGAGCTTCGAGACACCACCAAGCTTCTAGGACACCAAAGCATCCACGAAGAACAATATCTAGGATACTAAGTACCAAAGGAAATAAGCTTCTCAACTTCTCACTTCCACGGTGATCAAACCGATGCAACTAATGCAATGGCAAGAACACATGAAGTGGTCAAGTCCCTCACACTCAAATCCCTCCACAACAACAAAAGATATGGAGAAATATGAGAGGAAGAACAAGGAGCTCACAAAGAACTCTAAGATCTAGATCCAAGGGGTTCCCTTCACAAAGAAGAAAGTGATTGGTGGAGATGTGGATCTAGATCTCCTCTCTCTTTTCCCTCAAGAACAAGCAAGAATCATTGGAGGGATTGAGAGTAAGCAGGCTCTAAGAAAGTCAACAATGGGGGTAGAACATGAGCTCAACGGATGGATAAGACCAAGGGGGAAGAAGACCCCCTTTATATAGTGGGGGGAGGAATCACACCGTTACCCCCACTTACAGCCCGAGCCCAGCGGTACTACCGCTGGCTGCAGCGGTACTACCGCTGAGCCCATGGTAGCGCAAAGATACTACCGGGCCAACCACCACCAAGAAAGTCTTCGCAAAAAGTCCGACACAGTACAGCCGCAAAGATGACGGTACTAAAGTCCTGGAGCGGTACTACCGCTGACCATGGGCGGTGCTGTTCGAATTATGCCCTAGAGGCAATAATAAATGAAGTTATTATTATAATTCCTGTATCAAGATAATCGTTTATTATCCATGCTATAATTGTATTGAATGAAGACTCATTTACATGTGTGGATACATAGACAAAACACCGTTCCTAGCAAGCCTCTAGTTGGCTAGCCAGTTGATCAAGGATAGTCAGTGTCTTCTGATTATGAACAAAGTGTTGTTGCTTGATAACTGGATCACGTCATTAGGAGAATCACGTGATGGACTAGACCCAAACTAATAGACGTAGCATGTTGATCGTGTCATTTTGTTGCTACTGTTTTCTGCGTGTCAAGTATTTATTCCTATGACCATGAGATCATATAACTCACTGACACCGGAGGAATGCTTTGTGTGTATCAAACGTCGCAACGTAACTGGGTGACTATAAAGATGCTCTACAGGTATCTCCGAAGGTGTTAGTTGAGTTAGTATGGATCAAGACTGGGATTTGTCACTCCGTGTGACGGAAAGGTATCTCGGGGCCCACTCGGTAATACAACATCGCACACAAGCCTTGCAAGCAATGTAACTTAGTGTAAGTTGCGGGATCTTGTATTACGGAACGAGTAAAGAGACTTGCCGGTAAACGAGATTGAAATAGGTATGCGGATACTAACGATCGAATCTCGGGCAAGTAACATACCGAAGGACAAAGGGAATGACATACGGGATTATATGAATCCTTGGATCTGAGGTTCAAACGATAAGATCTTCGTAGAATATGTAGGATCCAATATGGGCATCCAGGTCCCGCTATTGGATATTGACCGAGGAGTCTCTCGGGTCATGTCTACATAGTTCTCGAACCCGCAGGGTCTGCACACTTAAGGTTCGACGTTGTTTTATGCGTATTTGAGTTATATGGTTGGTTACCGAATGTTGTTCGGAGTCCCGGATGAGATCACGGACGTCACGAGGGTTTCCGGAATGGTCCGGAAACGAAGATTGATATATAGGATGACCTCATTTGATTACCGGAAGGTTTTCGGAGTTACCGGGAATGTACCGGGAATGACGAATGGGTTCCGGGAGTTCACCGGGGGGGCAACCCACCCCGGGGAAGCCCATAGGCCATGAGGGTGGCGCACCAGCCCTTAGTGGGCTGGTGGGACAGCCCAAAAGGGCCCTATGCGTCATACAAAGGAAAATCAAAGAGAAAGAAAAAAAAGGGAGGTGGAAAGGGAAGGAAGGACTCCCACCCACCAAACCAAGTCCAATTCGGTTTGGTGGGGGGAGCCTTCCCCCCTTGGACTCGGCCGACCCCCTTGGGGCTCCTTGAGCCCCAAGGCAAGGTCCCCTCCCTCCCACCTATATCTACGGAGGTATTGGGGCTGATTTGAGACGACTTTTCCACGGCAGCCCGACCACATACCTCCACGGTTTTTCCTCTAGATCGCGTTTCTGCGGAGCTCGGGCGGAGCCCTGCAAAGACAAGGTCATCACCAACCTCCGGAGCGCCGTCACGCTGCCGGAGAACTCTTCTACCTCTCCGTCTTTCTTGCTGGATCAAGAAGGCCGAGATCATCGTCGAGATGTACGTGTGCTGAACGCGGAGGTGCCGTCCGTTCGGTACTAGATCGTGGGACTGATCGCGGGATTGTTCGCGGGGCGGATCAAGGGACGTGAGGACGTTCCACTACATCAACCGCGTTCACTAACGCTTCTGCTGTACGATCTACAAGGGTACGTAGATCACTCATCCCCTCTCGTAGATGGACATCACCATGACAGGTCTTCGTGCGCGTAGGAAATTTTTTGTTTCCTATGCGACGTTCCCCAACAGTGGCATCATGAGCTAGGTTCATGCGTAGATGTCTTCTCGAGTAGAACACAAAAGTTTTTGTGGGTGGTGATGTGCGTTTTGCTGCCCTCCTTAGTCTTTTCTTGATTCCGCGGTATTGTTGGATTGAAGCGGCTTGGACCGACATTAGTCGTACGCTTACGAGAGACTGGTTTCATCGCTATGAGTAACCCCGTTGCTCAAAGATGACTGGCAAGTGTCAGTTTCTCCAACTTTAGTTGAATCGGATTTGACCGAGGAGGTCCTTGGATAAGGTTAAATAGCAACTCATATATCTCCGTTGTGGTGTTTGCGTAAGTAAGATGCGATCCTACTAGATACCCGTGGTCACCACGTAAAACATGCAACAACAAAATTAGAGGACGTCTAACTTGTTTTTGCAGGGTATGCTTGTGATGTGATATGGCCAACGATGTGATGTGATATATTGGATGTATGAGATGATCATGTTGTAATAGAAAATATCGACTTGTACGTCGATGGTACGGCAACCGGCAGGAGCCATAGGTTGTCTTTATACTAACGTTTGTGCTTGCAGATGCGTTTACTATTTTGCTAGGATGTAGCTTTAGTAGTAATAGCATGAGTAGCACGACAACCCCGATGGCAACACGTTGATGGAGATCATGGTGTGGCGCCGGTGACAAGAAGATCGTGCCGGTGCTTTGGTGATGGAGATCAAGAAGCACGTGATGATGGCCATATCATGTCACTTATGAATTGCATGTGATGTTAATCCTTTTATGCACCTTATTTTGCTTAGAACGACGGTAGCATTATGAGGCGATCTCTCACTAAAATTTCAAGACGAAATTGTGTTCTCCCCGACTGTGCACCGTTGCTACAGTTCGTCGTTTCGAGACACCACGTGATGATCGGGTGTGATAGACTCAACGTTCACATACAACGGGTGCAAAACAGTTGCGCACGCGGAACACTCGGGTTAAGCTTGACGAGCCTAGCATGTGCAGACATGGCCTCGGAACACATGAGACCGAAAGGTCGATCATGAATCATATAGATGATATGATTAGCATAGGGATGCTTACCACTGAAACTATACTCAACTCACGTGATGATCGGACTTGAGCTAGTATAAGTGGATCATGAACCACTCAAATGACTAGAGAGATGTACTTTTTGAGTGGGAGTTTAGCGAATAATTTGATTAAGTTAAACTCTAATTATCTTGAACATAGTCTAAGTCCACTTTGAATATATTTGTGTTGTAGATCATGGCTCACGCTACAGTCATCCTGAATTTTAATACGTTCCTAGAGAAAGCTAAGTTGAAAGATGATGGAAGCAACTTTGTAGACTGGGCTCATAATCTTAAGCTAATCTTACAAGCTGGGAAGAAGGATTATGTCCTTAATGCTGCGCTAGGAGATGAACCACCCGCCACGGCTGATCAGGATGTTAAGAACGCTTGGTTAGCGCGTAAGGAGGACTACTCAATAGTTCAATGTGCAGTCTTGTATGGCTTAGAACCGGGACTTCAACGTCGCTTTGAGCGTCATGGAGCATTTGAGATGTTCCAGGAGTTGAAGTTTATCTTTCAGAAGAACGCCCGGATCGAGAGGTATGAGACCTCCGATAAATTCTATGCTTGCAAGATGGAGGAAAACTCGTCTGTCAGTGAACATGTGCTCAAAATGTCTGGGTACTCAAACCGTCTAGCTGAACTGGGGATTGAACTCCCGCAAGAAGCTATCACTGACAGAATCCTTCAATCACTGCCACCAAGCTATAAAGGCTTTGTGTTGAACTACAACATGCAAGGGATGAACAAGTCTCCCGGCGAGTTGTTTGCGATGCTGAAAGTCGCAGAGTCTGAACTCCGTAAAGAGCATCAAGTGTTGATGGTGAGCAAGACCACTAGTTTCAAGAGAAACGGCAAAGGCAAGAAGGGCAATTCGAAGAAGAGCGGCAAGCCTGTTGCCAATCCGCCGAAGAAACCCAAGGCTGGACCTAAGCCTGAAACGGAGTGCTTCTATTGCAAGGGTATGGGTCACTGGAAGCGCAACTGCCCCAAGTATCTGGCAGATAAGAAGGCGGGCAAAGAAAAATCAGGTATATTTGATATACATGTTATTGATGTGTACTTAACCGGCTCTCGTAGTAGTGCCTGGGTATTCGATACCGGTTCTGTTGCTCATATTTGCAACTCGAAACAGGAACTGCGGAATAGACGAAGGCTGGCGAAAGATGAAGTGACGATGCGCGTAGGAAACGGTTCCAAGGTTGATGCAATCGCCGTCGGCACAGTGTCACTTCAGCTACCATCGGGATTAGTGATGAACTTAAATCATTGTTATTTAGTGCCTGCGTTGAGCATGAACATTATATCTGGATCTTGTTTATTGCGAGACGGTTACTCTTTTAAGTCTGAGAATAATGGTTGTTCTATTTCTATGAGTAACATCTTTTATGGTCATGCACCGAATGTGAGAGGATTGTTCATATTGAATCTTGATAGCGATACGCATATACATAACATTGAGACCAAAAGAGTTAGAGTTAACAATGATAGCGCCATATTTTTGTGGCACTGTCGCTTAGGTCATATTGGTGTAAAGCGCATGAAGAAACTCCATGTTGATGGACTTTTGGAGTCACTTGACACGTGCGAACCATGCCTCATGGGCAAGATGACTAAGACTCCGTTCTCCGGAACAATGGAGCGTGCAAGTGACTTGTTGGAAATCATACATACCGATGTGTGTGGACCGATGAGCGTGGAGGCACGCGGCGGATATCGTTATTTTCTCACCTTCACTGACGGTTTGAGTAGATATGGTTATGTCTACTTGATGAAGCACAAGTCTGAAACATTTGAAAAGTTCAAGCAATTTCAGAGTGAAGTGGAAAATCATCGTAACAAGAAGATCAAGTTCCTATGGTCTGATCGTGGGGGTGAATATCTGAGTTTCGAGTTTGGTACTCACTTAAAACAATGTGGAACTGTTTCACAGTTAACACCGCCTGGAACACCACAGCGTAATGGTGTGTCCGAACGTCGTAATCATACTCTATTAGAGATGGTGCGATCTATGATGTCTCTTACTGATTTGCCGTTATCGTTTTGGGGTTATGCATTAGAAACAGCTGCATTCACTTTAAATAGGGCACCATCAAAATCCGTTGAGACGACACCATACGAACTGTGGTATGGCAAAAGGCCAAAGTTGTCGTTTCTTAAAGTTTGGGGATGTGATGCTTATGTCAAAAAGCTTCAGCCTGAAAAGCTGGAATCCAAAGCGGAAAAGTGCATCTTCATAGGTTACCCAAAAGAGACAGTTGGGTACACCTTCTATCTCAAATCCGAGGGCAAAGTGTTTGTTGCTAAAAACGGAGCTTTTCTCGAGAAGGAGTTTCTCTTGAGAGAATTGAGTGGGAGGAAGATAGAACTTGACGAGGTTGTCGAACCTCTCATCCCTCTGGATGGTGGCGCAGGGCAAGTGGAAACCTCTGTCGTTGCGACACCGGTTGAGGAGGAAGTTAATGATGATGATCATGAAACTCCAGTTCAAGTTTCTGTCGAACCACGCAGGTCGACGAGACCACGTGCTGCTCCAGAGTGGTACGGTAATCCCGTCTTATCAATCATGTTGTTAGACAACAATGAACCTGCAAATTATGAAGAAGCAATGGTGGGCCCAGATTCCAACAAATGGCTAGAAGCCATGAAGTCCGAGATAGGATCCATGTATGAGAACAAAGTGTGGACTTTGGAGGTACTACCTGAGGGCCGCAAGGCTATTCAGAACAAATGGATCTTTAAGAGGAAGACGGACGCTGACGGCAATGTGACCGTTTATAAAGCTCGACTTGTGGCAAAGGGTTTTTCACAAGTTCAAGGAGTTGACTACGATGAGACATTCTCACCCGTAGCGATGCTTAAGTCCGTCAGAATCATGTTAGCAATAGCTGCATTTTTCGATTATGCAATCTGGCAGATGGATGTCAAAACGGCGTTCCTTAACGGTTTCCTTAAGGAAGAGTTGTATATGATACAACCCGAAGGTTTTGTCGATCCTAAGAATGCTAACAAGGTGTGCAAGCTCCAGCGATCCATTTATGGACTGGTGCAAGCATCTCGGAGTTGGAACAAACGCTTTGATGAGGTGATCAAAGCATTTGGGTTTATACAAGTGGTTGGAGAATCTTGTATTTACAAGAAAATGAGTGGGAGCTCTGTGGCATTTCTAATATTATATGTGGATGACATATTGCTGATTGGAAACAACGTGGAGTTTTTAGAGAGCATAAAGGATTACTTGAATAAGAGTTTCTCTATGAAGGACCTAGGAGAAGCTGCTTACATTCTAGGCATTAAGATCTATAGGGATAGATCAAAACGCCTGATAGGACTTTCACAAAGCACATACCTTGATAAAGTTTTGAAAAGGTTCAAAATGGAACAATCCAAGAAAGGGTTCTTGCCAGTTTTACAAGGTACGAGATTGAGTAAGACTCAGTGCCCAACAACTGATGAAGATAGAGAGCATATGTGCTCCGTCCCCTATGCTTCAGCCATAGGTTCTATCATGTATGCAATGCTGTGCACTAGACCGGATGTTAGCCTAGCCATAAGTATGGCAGGTAGGTTCCAGAGTAATCCAGGAGTGGATCACTGGACAACGGTCAAGAATATCCTGAAGTACCTGAAAAGGACTAAGGAGATGTTTCTCGTGTATGGAGGTGACGAAGAGCTCGCCGTAAAAGGTTACGTCGATACAAGCTTTGACACAGATCCGGACGACTCTAAGTCGCAAACCGGATACGTATTTATTCTTAATGGGGGTGCGGTAAGCTGGTGAAGTTCCAAGCAAAGCGTCGTAGCAGATTCTACATGTGAAGCGGAGTACATGGCTGCCTCGGAGGCAGCTAAGGAGGGTGTCTGGATGAAGCAGTTCATGACGGATCTTGGAGTGGTGCCAAGCGCACTGAATCCAATAACCTTGTTCTGTGACAACACGGGTGTCATTCCCTTAGCAAAGGAACCACGGTTTCACAAGGAGTCCAGACACATCAAACGACGCTTCAACCTCATCCACGACTACGTCGAGGGAGAGGACGTAAATATATGCAAAGTGCACACGGATCTGAATGTAGCAGACCCGCTGACTAAACCTCTTCCACGGCCAAAGCATGATCAACACCAGAACTGCATGGGTGTTAGATTTATTACAATGTAATTCACATGATGATGTGAGGGATAGATTATTGACTCTAGTGCAAGTGGGAGACTGTTGGAATTATGCCCTAGAGGCAATAATAAATGAAGTTATTATTATAATTCCTGTATCAAGATAATCGTTTATTATCCATGCTATAATTGTATTGAATGAAGACTCATTTACATGTGTGGATACATAGACAAAACACCGTCCCTAGCAAGCCTCTAGTTGGCTAGCCAGTTGATCAAGGATAGTCAGTGTCTTCTGATTATGAACAAAGTGTTGTTGCTTGATAACTGGATCACGTCATTAGGAGAATCACGTGATGGACTAAACCCAAACTAATAGACGTAGCATGTTGATCGTGTCATTTTGTTGCTACTGTTTTCTGCGTGTCAAGTATTTATTCCTATGACCATGAGATCATATAACTCACTGACACCGGAGGAATGCTTTGTGTGTATCAAACGTCGCAACGTAACTGGGTGACTATAAAGATGCTCTACAGGTATCTCCGAAGGTGTTAGTTGAGTTAGTATGGATCAAGACTGAGATTTTTCACTCCGTGTGACGGAAAGGTATCTCGGGGCCCACTCGGTAATACAACATCACACACAAGCCTTGCAAGCAATGTAACTTAGTGTAAGTTGCGGGATCTTGTATTACGGAACGAGTAAAGAGACTTGCCGGTAAACGAGATTGAAATAGGTATGCGGATACTAACGATCGAATCTCGGGCAAGTAACATACCGAAGGACAAAGGGAATGACATACGGGATTATATGAATCCTTGGCACTGAGGTTCAAACGATAAGATCTTCATAGAATATGTAGGATCCAATATGGGCATCCAGGTCCCGCTATTGGATATTGACCGAGGAGTCTCTCGGGTCATGTCTACATAGTTCTCGAACCCGCAGGGTCTGCACACTTAAGGTTCGATGTTGTTTTATGCGTATTTGAGTTATATGGTTGGTTACCGAATGTTGTTAGGAGTCCCGGATGAGATCACGGACGTCACGAGGGTTTCCGGAATGGTCCGGAAACGAAGATTGATATATAGGATGACCTCATTTGATTACCGGAAGGTTTTCGGAGTTACCGGGAATGACGAATGGGTTCCGGGAGTTCACCGGGGGGCAACCCACCCCGGGGAAGCCCATAGGCCATGAGGGTGGCGCACCAGCCCTTAGTGGGCTGGTGGGACAGCCCAAAAGGGCCCTATGCGCCATACAAAGGAAAATCAAAGAGAAAGAAAAAAAAAGGGAGGTGGAAAGGGAAGGAAGGACTCCCACCCACCAAACCAAGTCCAATTCGGTTTGGGGGGAGCCTTCCCCCCTTGGACTCGGCCGACCCCCTTGGGGCTCCTTGAGCCCCAAGGCAAGGTCCCCTCCCTCCCACCTATATATACGGAGGTATTGGGGCTGATTTGAGACGACTTTTCCACGGCAGCCCGACCACATACCTCCACGGTTTTTCCTCTAAATCGCGTTTCTGCGGAGCTCGAGCAGAGCCCTGCTGAGACAAGGTCATCACCAACCTCCGGAGCGCCGTCACTCTGCCGGAGAACTCTTCTACCTCTCCGTCTCTCTTGCTGGATCAAGAAGGCCGAGATCATCGTCGAGCTTTACGTGTGCTGAACGCGGAGGTGCTGTCCGTTCGGTACTAGATCGTGGGACTGATCGCGGGATTGTTCGCGGGGTGGATCGAGGGACGTGAGGATGTTCCACTACATCAACCGCGTTCACTAACGCTTCTGCTGTACGATCTACAAGGGTACGTAGATCACTCATCCCCTCTCGTAGATGGACATCACCATGATAGGTCTTCGTGCGCGTAGGAAATTTTTTGTTTCCCATGCGACGTTCCCCAACAGGTACTACCGCTAGGATAGCGGTACTACTGCTAGGGCTAGCGGTACTACCACCAGCTCTAGCGCCAGCAGTACTACCGCTAGGTCCAGCGGTACTACCGCTCGCCACTGAAACAGCCATAACTTTCGCATACGAGCTCCGAATCGAGCAAACCCAAGCTTGTTGGATTCAGGACGACAGGAAATCTTAAGACCATGGAGATATGAAAATGCCAATGATATAGAGATGTGAGACCTCTATGAATGAAGAACCGGCAAAAACTCCAACATCGAAAACATCATAGTAGATGCATATGGACTCCGTTTTCGATGAACTCGAGCTTGTCATGAAGATGACCATATGCTCTAAAACTCACAAATAGAAACACCAAATAAGAACCAAGAAGTATGATGCAAGGATGCAAATGGTTTGAGCTCTCAACGAACGATACGATCAAGCTACTCACTTGAGAGCCGCCCCTTGACAATACATCAATCTATCCTAACACAGAAAACCTATCAAGGGCAAACCTATACCTTGCACCTCGACCTCTTGAGCTAGATGATGAAGATCTTGGCTTCCTCAAGATGGACCACCTTTCTTGATTGCGTTGGCTTGATGAAGACTAGTTGATTGCTCCCCCATACTCACTATGGGTGAGCCACTCTTCAGCATATCTTCACAAGTCCATTGCCACCACAATGGACGACAAGCATCAAGCATGATATATTCGTGCTGATCCACTTGAACTTGCACACCGCAATCTTGATGACGATCACCACTTGACGTCATCCTTCATGGGTTGTATGAGATCTTCCTTTTGACGCAAGCCCATGGAAGCACACCTAACCCCCACATAGAACTCTCACGAAGACCATGGGTTAGTACACAAACACGTAATGGACAATGCTTACCATACCATGGGATCACTTGATCCCTCTCGGTACATCTTGTACGCTTTGTGTGTTGGTCATCTTGATTTAGTTTTTGTTTGAGATCTTGATCAACCTTGTGTCTCTATGACCATTCTTTGGATAATACCTTGAATACCATCTTGGTCATCATATGAACTCCTTGAACCCAACAGATGGACTTCAAGAAGTGCCTATGGACAAATTCTATAAATATAACTTAAGGCAACCATTAGTCCATAGGAATTGTCATCAATTACCAAAACCACATATGAAGATATATGCTCTAACACCAGCACACCAAAAGGGGCGGGAATTCGACCATGCCATATCGGCCCGTGGTCATGCTAGCACACTTGTCGACATACAAAAAAGGTTTTGACCTTCGTATCTCGACAATATCTCTATTCTCGTTTGAGATGTTTCTGCAGCAGATTTAGAGTAAGATGTCGTCCCAAGATTCCGATGGGGAGAGCTATGTATCACACTATCTTGCCAATCCCAAGCTCTACGGGGACGTAGATCCCTATGGATTGTGCTCGGAGGAGGAACTGGAGGTATGCAAGTATGCGGAAGAAAGCTTGGACGAAGAGGAGATTCCCTTGCCTCGGCCCGAAGATATGCATGTGGAGTTCAAGAAGTCGAGCCTCCCAAATACAAGGAGAAAACCCAAAGTGCTATTTATCCCTACTCGTTTTCTGCATGAGAGCAAAGGTGAATTATGTGAAAATATATTGAGGCTCGAGCATAAAGTAGACGATCTAAGGGAACAAAATGTCATGCTTAAGTGGAAACGTGATAAGCTTTCAACCTCACCAACAACTTCAACATCACCACATCCGAAGAAAGACAACTCAACACATGGGTATGGGCACTCCCCTTGGCTTGTGCAAGCTTGGGGGAGGTGCCCCGGTATCATATCACCGTCACACCTTTTACTTTTTTTCTTCCTTCGTTCGATCCTTTTAGTTATATCTTGATCTAGTAGAATAAAGTTTTAGTGTGATCTAGTTTTGAGTTTTTCTTTTTGTTACTCCTATGTAAGCAAGTTCGGGAGTTATATAATAAAGAGTAGTTTTGAGTCAAGGGCTTTGCTTGCTTACCATATGATTTTAAGAAAAAGAAATAGAAAGAAGTATAGAATAAAAGCAAAAAAAGCATACATAATGATCTTATGAGGAGTGATGACTTCACATAAAAAAATATGTCGATTGAAATTTGTTGTGAGTTGACAAACAAAGCTATTGGTCATTGTTGCAATTACGAGGAAGTAATAAAGAACGAGAGGTTCATATATAAATATATTATCTTGGACATCTTTTATGATTGTGAGCACTCATTAAAATATTATATGCCAAAAGATTAATGTTGGACAAGGAAGACAACATAATGAGTTATGTTTGCTTATTTCCGAATAAAAGTTATATGGTTGTAGATCCTTCAACATGTGTCGCTTGCTTCCACCTCATATTAGCCAGAAACTCCTACACCAAGTAGAGATACTACTTGTGCATCCAAAAACCTTTAACCCAGGTTTGCCTTGAGAGTCCACCATACCTACCTATGGATTGAGTAAGATCCTTAAAGTAAGTTGTCATCGGTGCAAGCAATAAAAATTGCTCTTTAAATATGTGTGGTTTATTAGTGCGAGGAAAATAAACTTTATACAAACTTGTGATATAGAAGAAATAAAAGCGACATACTGCATAATAAAGTTCTTTATCACAAGGGGCAATATAAAGTGACGTTCTTTTGCATTAAGGGATTGTGCATCTAATTATAAAAGTGCATGACAACCTCTGCTTCCCTCTGCGAAGGGCCTATCTGTTACCTTTACTTTTCTAGTACTTACCTTTATGTAAGAGTCGTGGTGATCCTCACCATTTCCTTTATTTCGCCTTTACCTTTTGGCAAGCATCATGTTTGGGGGAATGATCTAGACAAATATATCCACTCTAATGTGGGTGATCATGAGTTATTATTGTTGACATTATCCTTGAGGTAAATAGTTGGGAGGCAAAACTATAAGCCCTATCTTTCTCTGTGTCCGATTAAAGCTTTGACCTCATAGGTACCGTGTGAGTGTTAGCAATTATGAAATACCATAAGATGATTGAGTGTGTGGATTTGCCTTACAAGCTCTTATATTGATTCTTTCCTACGTTGCGATAAATTGGAATTTGCTTCAATGACTGAAATCATAGTTTGTTAATTCTCAATAGAGTTCTTGATTCCTATTTTGCCTTGTGAATGAATTGTTACTCTAGTATAAGATATTCTATGTCAATATGTATTGTTGTTCTAAAGATAATCATGATGCCTTCATGTCCGTATTTTATTTTATCGACACCTCTATCTCTAAACATGTGGGCATATTTATTGATCTCGGCTTTCGCTTGAGGACAAGCGAGGTCTAAGCTTGGGGGAGTTGATACGTCCATTTTCGATCATGCTTTTATATCAATATTTATTGCATTATGGGTCGTTAATACACATTATGGTACAATAGTTATGCCTTTTCTCTCTTATTGTACAAGATTTACATGAAAAGGGAGAATGCCGACACCTGGAATTCTGGACTAGAAAAGGAGCAAATCTTAGAGAACTATTCTGCACAACTCCAAAAGTCGTGAGAAGTTATAGAGAATTGTTTTGGAATATATAAAAAATAATGGACGAAAGAAATACCGGAGGAGACCCACCAGGAGGTCACAAGCCAGGGGCGCTGCCCACCCCCTGGTCGCGCCCTGCAGGCTTGTGGGGCCCCTGGCAGGCCTCCGGTGCCCATCTTCTGCTATATGAAGGGTTTTGACCTGGAAAAAAAATCATATCAGACCTTTCGGGACGAGGCGTCGCCGTCTCGAGGCGGAACTTCGACAGAACCAATCTAGAGCTCCGACGGAGCTATTTCGCGAGGGAAACTTCCCATCTGGAGGGGGAAATAGAAGCCATCGTCATCACCAACGATCCTCTCATTCAGAGGGGGTCAATCTCCATCAACATCTTCATCAACACCATCCTCTCCAAACCCTAGTTCATCTCTTGTATCCGATCTTTGTCTCAAAACCTCAGATTGGTACCCGTGGGTTGCTAGTAGTGTTGATTACTCCTTGTAGTTGATGCTAGTTGGTTTACTTGGTGGAAGATTACATGTTTGGATCCTTAATGATTATTAATACTCCTCTGATTATGAACATGAATATGCTTTATGAGTAGTTACATTTGTTCCTGTGGACATGAGATAAGTCTTGTTATAAGTAATCATGTGAATTTGGTATTCTTCGATATTTCGATAAGATATATGTTGTCTCTCCTCTAGTGGTGTCATGTGAACGTCGACTACATGACACTTCACCATTATTTGGGCCTAGAGGAAGGCATTGGGAAGTAATAAGTAGATGATGAGTTGCTAGAGTGACCGAAGCTTAAACCCTAGTTTATGCGTTGCTTCGTAAGGGGATGATTTGGATCCACTAGTTTAATGCTATGGTTAGATTTATCTTAATTCTTCTTTCATAATTGCGGATGCTTGCGAGAGGGGTTAATCATAAGTGGGATGTTTTTCCAAGTAAGGGCAGCACCCAAGCACCGGTCCACCCACATATCAAATTATCAAAGTAGCGAGCGTGAATCATATGAGCATGATGAAAACTAGCTTGACATAAATTCTCATGTGTCCTCGGGAGCGCTTTTCTTTATATAAGAGTTTGTCCAGGCTTGTCCTTTGCTACAAAAAGGATTTGGCCACTTTGCTGCATCATTGTTACATTTGTTACTTGCTACCCGTTACGAATTACCTTATCATAAAACTATCTGTTACCGATAATTTCAGTGCTTGCACAAAATACCTTACTGAAAACCGCTTGTCATTTCCTTCTGCTCCTTGTTGGGTTCGACACTCTTACTTATCGAAAGGACTACGAAAGATCCCCCATACTTGTGGGTAATCGGCGTACTGGCTAGAAGCCTTATAACATCTCTAGCAGACCCCGTAAAATCGTAAATTGTAAAATTGGAATACAGGTTGTAAAAAAGGCATTTTAAGGGTTTATTTTAGCTACGGCTGAACAGAAACTGTAAAACTAAGATAAAGAATTCCTTCCTCCGGTCCGACGGCCACCGCCCCTTCCTCTAGCCGCCCATGCCGGCCACGCCGAACGCGTCCAACCCCATCAGCCGCGCCCCATCGCCCGTCGGCCGCGTCCCGTCCCTGCCGGCCGCGCCCCATCACCATGTCGGCCGCATCTTGTCGCCCGCCGGTCATGCCCCGTCGCCCGCCGACAACGTCCTGCTCTTTTGCCAGCCGTGCCGGCCGATCGTGCCCCTTTGCCGGCCGCGACGGGAGGATTCCGGCAGCTAGGCCGAGGTCATGGGAGGCCATGGCGAGGTTGAGTTAGTGTAATTCAAACCGGCGGCGATCGGTTGCGACGTCTAACGGCCTTTTCTGGCGTGCAGTGATGAATTCGGGTGAGTTTATGGCGCATTCCGGTAAACTCCACGGCGATGTGTTTGCTCCGACGAGGTTTGACCTATATACGGGGCCCCCTCGGTTCGGCCTTCCAACCTTTAAAAATAAGGGTTTCGGATGTGTCTTTTCCGTGCCCCTTAAAGAAAATTACGGGTTGGACCCTTTTACAGTTTCTGTTCTTGACACTTTTTTCGACCAAAACTGTAGAATACAATTTTTTTACGGGTTTGATCACTTATATGGGGTCTGCTAAAGAGGGCCGTGCTCCCCTTTTTCTCTCTATTTCGTTTTAAAGAATCGCGAATGGCCGATCCAGTTACTTGCGCGAGGAGCCATTCACTTCAATGAGTGCAGCTTCCATCTCATTTAAGGCAAGATATAGCTGTCAGAGGCAAATATGTTGGTCCATCTGCACGGCCTCCTCTAGGGCCACATTCATATGGCCTCACCTTGAGAAAGTATCTGGTAGAAACTCTTCTTCAGTGGAAGCATGGAAACTATAACCTGTGCTATGTATGTGGCACATTATGAAGAAAGTTGGAGAAAAGGTGTCCCCTGATTTGAAGTCCAACGAATATTTCCATGAGCGCTTAAACTTAGTCGTTTGGGCTTCTGAGACTCCTAGTGAATTTGAGGAGCGATGGTCTTCAAACTTGGATACCAGCTTATTTCAATGATATAGCTCTCTCCGGGCTGCTCAGAACCACATCACTATCTGAAAGCGCCAATGCTTTCTTCTCTCGCATTATTGATACAAACATGCTTTCGTTGAGTTTTGGCTTCGTTTTGAAACTGCCTTGGAGGAACAACGACACAAGGAGCTAGAAGACGATAATGTTAGCCTGCACACATCACCTCCATTAAAGACATCTTGGGGATTAGAAAAGCATGGGAGCATTGTATTCACCCATGAGGTGTTTACAGAATTTCAGAAGGAGCTACTTGCTGACAGGGAGCATTATTGTTGACGCTTGTTGACGCTTCTACCAAAACGAGGACTGTAAGTTGGAATATATCAAACATGGTCGCTTCTTGCAGTTGCTTGTTATTTGAAAGGCGTGGTATTCCATGCCGTCATCTAATTCACATTCTAAGAACCGCCAGGCTGACAGAACTCCCAAATCATTATGTACTCAAAAGGTTCACAAAAAATTGCAAGGTGGATCGATGCTGTCTTTGATGAGGATGGAATTTTGTTGGGGGAAGTTACTCGCAGCTCAATGGAGATTGAGCTACAAAAAATGGTTTCTCATACATGCAAGAAGATGGAAGAATTATTAGTTCAAGCTAACAATCACAGGCTGGTTTGAAATTCTTCAAAGATGGAATCTATGCACTTGGGGAAGAACTGGACAAGATTGTACTCCCTCCGTTCCTAAATATAAGTCTTTTAAGAGATTTCACTAGGAGTCTACATACGGAGCAAAATAAATGAATCTACATTTTAAAGTATGTCTATATACATCCGTATATAGTCTACTAGTGGAATCTTTAGAAAGACTTATATTTAGGAAAGGAGGGAGTACCAGCCAAAGAACAAAGTCTACTTCAACAGTTTGAGCAATTTCTTGGTTGTACTATTCCTGATGAAGTTGGCAACCACCCGCCAAACGATATTCGCTCCACTTTTGGGGTAAAATAAAGAGAATAAAGGGGCATAATGAGAAGGGAAAGAAACAACAAAAGAAGGAGAATATACCATGCATGTGCAGCACATGTAAACAAGTTGTTACCCATGATAGCCGCACTTGTCCTATGAAATCACGTCCATAAAAAGGTATATTGCTAGTGGCTAGTGTACACGAATAAGTAATATAGCTGCATGTTTTTATCCTTTCTAACACACTCTCAGTTTCTTTGGTATATGTTCTTTGTGTTAGAACTGGATGGCACAACTCATCGGTTTGAGTAAATTGCAAAAAACCATCACAATTGAGGACGCGAAAACAGAAAACCGCCATCATTCGTTTTCTTTTCAAAAATCCACCACCATTGTGCTGACAGTTTTCAAAAAACGTTGATACACTGATTTGCCGCGTTTAAGTGGATTTTTGACCAGTGGGCCCTACTGTGAGGCGCCACGTGTCCAGGGGGAGACGGCGCTTGTTACGTCCCGTTAGCTGGCGTCGCTGAAGACATAACCAAGCGGTCGAACCCTAGCCCGAAATCGCATCTCTCCCCCCCCCCCCCCCCAGCAGCTTGAGCTCGCTCTCTCCCATGTCCATCGGCAGAGGTGGCGGCGGCGGAGGTTGTGCCGACACCAAAAGGGAAGACCACACCGGGGGCCGCTCCGGCCTTCCTCGCTCCCCCTCCTCCCTTCCTCTCTCCCCATCCGCCCCTCCTGCTATGGTTGCGGGCGATGGTGGATCTGTCGTCGCCGGCGGTGAGGAGCGCTGCGAGCAAGGCGGGAGCAACTTCAAGGAGTGAGTCTTCTTCTTCCACTTGAACTCTGTTTTAGGTCCGAGTTTTTGTTCTTATTTAGCTCTGTTTTGGGTATGCAAATGATTTTAGGATTTAGGGTTAATTGAAATTGTTTAACTGCAGTTGGGATGATGTTGAATGTGAGCAGGAAATACCTATTTCACAGTTTGGTTCACCTAAGATATATAATGTAGATGATGCTGGAGTGGTATATGCAAGTCAGTCCATTGAGCAAGCAACATTTTCTGGTCCAATTGTTAGTGTTCACACAAAAGACTCATATGGAGAATATCTCATCACTCAGGAGAGTTGTAACATGAGTAAGGGGACAAATGTTCCTGGGCTTGAACAGATAAATGATTTTCTTAATGAGTTTGATGACATGCCACTAGAGCAAGAGGATGATAATAAGGGGGATGAAGATAACATGGAGGAAGAAGATAACATGGAGGACGGAGATAGCATGGAGGAGGAAGAGCAGGAAATAAAAGACCTCAAGAGGAAGAGGGTTTTTGAAGGTGATTCTGAGCCAGAAGATTTATTTTGTGAAGCTGAGGAGGAGGAAGAAGAGGGCTTTGTTGAACCAACACCTCTGAAGAAATTGCCTATTAGAAGAGGACCCACAACAAGATCCCATTGTAGTTCAGAAGATATACTTGAGGAAGACTGATGGGGAAGTTGATTCAGATGATGAAGTTGTGTTGTACTGCTCCACATCTGGCAGGAAGTCAGGGTCAAAGAAGAAGAAGGGAAGAATATGGTATGATGAGAACAGGCTTGTCCTACAGGATCAAATATGTTGGCACATGTGTTTTAGTGATGTTTATCAGTTCAGGAGAGGTTTGGTTAATCTTCATGTTACTCAAAGGAGGAACTACCATTTTCACAGGAATAACAAAGATAGGATAATAGTTGATTGTGTTGAAAAAGAATGCCCCTTTCACATGGTTGCATCTGTTATAGCAAATGATAAAACATTTTGTATTAGGAAGTTGCGATTAAAGCATACATGTGCTCCAAGTGGTGAGAATTGCAAGATTCCTGCTAGGTATGTGGCCAAGGCAGTGGAGGATAGCTTCAGAATAGATCCAAGAGCTGGAATTGATACTGTGATAGACAAGACAAAGGAGAAATTTGGTGTGGAGATTGGTAAGATGAAGGCTTACAGGGCAAGACAACAAGCACTCAGTGTGGTCCAAGGTGATCATGAAGCACAATATACGAGGATAAGAGATTATCTCCAGGTTGTGCTTGACACAAACCCAGGAAGCAGATGCATTGTGACAACTAGAGTTGTCACAGAGCATCCAAGCAAAAACCCTAGATTTCATAGGCTTTTCATTTGTCTAGCAGCTCAAAGAGATGGCTTTCTGACAGGATGTAGACCTTTCACAAGTATTGTATTGATGCTACTTTGAAAAACAAAACCCTAGTATAGTTGATTATCATTTTGTGAAGTTTACTATGGTCTTGTGTAATTGTTTTAGGGTTGGATGGTTGTTTTGTTAAGTTGAACACATGACAACAAATCTTAGCTGCTACAAGAATAGATGGAAACAATAACATCTATCCATTGGCTTTTGGAGAAGTTGAGAAGGAAGATATCCCATGTTGGTGCTGGTTTCTAACTCAACTAAAGATAGCAATTGGTGGAGAATCAGGACAATTTGGGTACTACACAATTATTTCAGACACGCGGAAGGTAACATATATTTCCTTACTTGTTTGCATTACTACTACTTAGAAAACATAGGATATAAACTCTATTTCTATCATCAGGGTCTGCTCAATGCAATTGATCAAATATTTTCAAATTTCCCACAAAGATATTGTTTAAGACACATTTATGCAAATTTCCAAAGTGCTGGTTTCAGGGGAGATGAGCTAAAGAAATATATGGATGCAACATCTTACTCTTACACTAAAAATGGCTTTGATTTAGCAATGGAAGAAATTAAAAATGATAGTGAGGATGCCTGGTTGTGGCTTAAGGCAATTCCTGTTGAAACATGGGCTAGGTATTCGATGGACACCAACTGTAAGACTAGCCTAGTAGTGAACAACATTAGTGAGGTGTTCGGTAGGATGATTTTGGACATTAGGGGAAAACCCATTAAAAAATGGTAGAAGGGGCTAGATGCAAATTGATGGTCAAGTTCAATGAAAAAAAGGATTCGAGGGCAGAATGCAAGATGGGAAATCACACCAGCTTATGCAGAGATGCTAGAAGAGGCCAAGGAATGGGCTAGGAATTGCAAGGCCATGATGGCAGACCCAAATCTATTCCAGGTCAACAGTGGTGAGAAGTCTTATGCTGTCAACTTGAGAAATTGGACATGAGGTTGCAGGAAATGGGACATGAGAGGTATACCATGTAACCATATTGTATCTGCCATATACAAGTCAAAACAGCATCCTGAAGATTTTGTACATAAATTCTTCAAGAAACAAATGTATGTGGAAGCATACAAGCCAATCATCTACCCAGTTCTAGGGCCAGATCTTTGGTCAAGAACTGCTACAAGGGACATTGATCCACTTGTGTTTCATAGGAAGAAGGGTAGAAAACAGACCCAGAGAAGGAAGGGCAAATTTGAGGTGCCAAAACCAAAGGATACATCTAGGGTTGGAACAATTACTTGCAGTAACTGTGGGATGCAGGGACATAGGTACACAAATTGTTCAGTTGCTTTAAAGCCAGCACTAGCTGCTAGGAAGAATAAGCACAAGGTGAACATTTCTGCACTTTGTTTGAGGAAAATAGGGCCCTTTGTTTCAGGAAAATAGGGCAAGATCTAGAGCAGGTCCAAGAGCTACAACAACCACTTCTACACCTCCTCCAAGACCTTCAAGAGCTACAACAACCAATTCTACAACAGCTCGAACACCTGCAGCAGCCACTTCTACAACACCTCCAAGAGCTACTTTTATAGCAACACAAGCAGCCACTACTACAGCAGCAGGACTTTCAAGGTCTTCTTCAAGATCAACAACATCAAGGTCTAATGGTGCTCCAGGACCTTCAAGAAATACTCCAAGAGCAGCAACTAGGTCATCATTTGCTCCTCCAAGAACCACTGATGCAGGTAAAAGGGCTAGCAAGAGGCCAAATAGGTTCAATGATTACTTCTATGCTAGTGGTAACTAGCTATGACAAGCACCAAGCCCAAATCAGGTGTCATTTTGCTGAACTGGTTGTGGTGCCAAATTGTTGTTGTTATTGAATATTGTTGTTGAATTGTGTTTGAATTATGTGAGCTGAATATTGCTGTTGAATTATGTGAGCTGAACTGGTTGTGGTGCCAAATTATTGTTGTTGTTGCTGAATATTGTTGTTGAATTATGGTTGAATTATGTGAGCTGAACTGGTTGTGGTGCCAAATTATTGTTGTTGTTGCTGAATATTGTTGTTGAATTATGGTTGAATTATGTGAGCTGAACTGGTTGTGGCGCCAAATGGTGCTAGACATAGTTCAGGATCAAAAGGTTCATATTTATTCTTCCTCTATTCACCAGCCTTACATAGTTCAGGATCAAAAGGTTCAGAGGACACCATACATAGTTCAACACATAACAACCAGCAAGTCAGCATACATGAAATCTAGATATTACATTTACTATTGGCAAATTTCTATGATCTTCCTTAACTTATTCTTCCTCTCCTCACCAGCCTTAAGCAAATCAGCTATCATATACTCAAGTATTTTCTTCTCTTACTTCAGCTTTTCCAAGCCTTGATCTTCTACAGCGTTCTTCCAGTTTGAAATCAGCTCATCATTGCTCTGGTTAATCACTTGAAGTGCAATCTTAAGTTCTCTATTCTCTTTCTCAAACTTAGCACTCTATTCTCGGGCTTCAACTAGAGCTTTCTCAACATCATCATCGTGCATAATCTTTTGGTAGTTCTCCCTCATCACATTCTTGTGAACTGTTGAAAAAAATCGGCTTGTTTCCTTGATATGATTGTGATGCTTCTCCTGTATAATTTTCTTCTCTTCTTCTAACTTCAGTACCACCTTTTCTTTACTTTCATTCTCTTTGATGCTCTGCTCATGCATATCCCAAATCTTGTGCAATGCATTCTTCATTGCTTCAAGCCATTCAGGGTCAATCCACTCTACTAGACCACAATTGTCATCTTCCTGAAATAATAACAATTGTAAACTTCCAAATAGAGTTCCTTATCAACTACAAACTCCTGACTAACATACAGAGGATTAATACAAACCTCATTAGCACACCCGTAAAACCTTCGTCCAGTGCTAATGCCATGGAATACAACACCCCTTCGCACTGGCAGGTTATGCGCGTACATCGGTCCTCCGGCAACAATGTCGCACCACTCTGGATCAATAGTGGTGGGTGGAAGCTACAAGGGAGTACATCCTCAAATCCATGTTCAAATCGGTCGAAAGAAGCTCAAATCAAAGAAGACCTAACCCTAGTTGTTAAAGAAAACTAACTCATGTAGGATTCGTCACCGGGCTTGTTGAAGAAGGGGGGAAACGGAACCCTCGCTGCTACTTTCACCGTCCTTCCACGAAACCATGGTAGCGGCGGTCGGCGACGATGACGAGCGAAACCGACGACGACGCGGGCGTCGGCGGCAGAGAAAGACGGGAGCGACAGAAAGGGGATTCGATTTGGTTTCGACCGCTTGGTTGTGTCTTCAGCGACGCCAGCTAACGGGACGAAACGGCCGCCGTCTCCCCCGGACATGTGGCGCCTGACAGTTGGGCCCACCGGTCAGAAACCCACTAAACACGACAAATCAGTGTATCAGCATTTTTTTAAAAACTGTCAGCACAATGGTGGTCGGTTTTTGAAAAGAAAACGAATGGTGGCGGTTTTCTGTTTTCGCATCCCCAATTGTGATGGTTTTTTACAATTTACTCGAATGGTTTGGTTCGTTGGGTACAAAGCACTTGCAGTTTCCACGATATGACCTATTGTGTAATGTAATCGCTATCACTATTATATGAATTCAAACATTGTGTAATATAATCGCGGTTATGTCATCTATTTATATGAACATGTCGGATGGATGTATCTGTACTGAAATTAATATCTCGGTGCTTGAATTCCCGTCCAGGTTTTGTTTGACAGCAAGAATTCCTGTCCAGGTTACTATATATACAAGCTTTTGTTTTTTGTTGATATGCATTTGTGATCTCCAACGGTTAATTTCTTATCGTTCCAAGATGTGTATTGATGTCAACGTCCATCACTTAAGAAGTTCGGATACATGTACAGTAAACTGAATATATTTTACATGCGAGAAATACACAACGTCTATCATCAGAATGATGATATTTCCAAAGAAGTGACGCAGCTCAAATGCAAATAAGGGGTAGTTGGATAATAAATGAATATTGTACTGTTTAGGATAGGAATCAGGACCAGGGCAAGCCTGCTGCTGTTTCAGAATTTTGGGGCTGGTGAGATTCGGTAGGACAGAGCACAGCCAGGGTGTTTTTTTCACAAATATACCAAAGCTGAGCAGGGGGGCAGACATTGATTCATCTGCACCGGTCGTTTCTAATCCAACACGTTGGTTTCCATGCTTCCACTGAAGAAGAGTTTTCAGTGGATACTTTCTCCTTCAGCTTCACCTCATGTCTAAAATGAAGACAACGGGATGCTCTTGCCGCTGCACCATTGGAGTAGCCGGTGGTGGAAGTCTGAAATCATCGTGTCAGTCTACATGTGAAGATAATTGGTGGTGGTGGGGCTGATGATGTGGATATGCTGCATGTCAAGAGAAATAAGATAGTGAGGATAAACTATTTAGGTATTACAAATACCAATTTATCAGCAATGATGTATATTAGCTTGATAACATATTTAGCACTTAATTTTTCTTCCGATAAAGAGCGGCTTTATTAACTCAAAACGTAACATCAAGTAGATACAAAGTATTATAAGCAACATCCGGCCTCTGCATAATTAGGATACGTGCAACGAGACACTAAAAGTCTGACAATAAGAAGGAAATAAAACCGAGAAATCAGAAAAAGTAGAGTCCTATAGATCAACACTATGCCTATATAGAAAGGTGAGGTGGACCAATCAGGAGGTTATGCTGCCACTCATGTTGGGTAAAAACCTTGGTAGCCACCTGTCCCAGCCACGTACACACCACCCTGAACAACGGTTGGACCCCCGCTCATTGTAGCATAGAGTACGTACGAAGCGAGTGCGTACAACGAAAAACAACCTGCATAGGAGAAGCATTTATGTCATTAAAAACTTGACGATATTTGGAATACTGTCTAACCAATAACCAAAAATATTGACAACACTTGTGAACGGATACAAATTTAATTCTATTCGGATGACTGAACACCAAAGAAAATCAGACGATTTTATCGAAATAATGGAGCAATGCAGAGAAGGGAGAAGGGCAAGATTAAACTCTAAATTCAATCATTTTATTTGGAGCAAATTTACAGTTTACAATTTACAGTTCAGCTCTAGACAAACAGAGTAGCTGGAATCCTGAACTCCAAGCCTTGTTCACCTTGACACTTCCAATATCTACTGAAACTGCACAATAACAATACATCACGCTGCTCATGCACACCTTCGATATGGCTTCCTACACACCATATTTGCAGATGTTCTCAAATCCCATGTACTCCCGCCGCGCGATCTTGTGGATCGTGTTCGAGATGCCGACTCCGCCTACACAAAATTTCAGAGCCTGATGTTCGGTTTGAAACCATGTGACACGGATGGATTGTTGCACTTGCACTGAGGGGAGGGAAACCGGGTACCTAGAGAGAGCGCGCTGATGAAGATCATGAAGGACAATATGAAGATGATGATCGATGCCCGCCCTAGCAGATCAATTAGCTTCCTCACAACCCTCTGACCAATGATCGCAGCCAAAAATGCCAGGATGGTCAAGTAGAGAGCTGCACAGGTTTCATTTCAGAGAATAAGTAACATCTACAAGATAATCAAGCATAAGAGGATCAGAGAACAAGAGACATTACCATATGGCACAGGGAACCGGTTCAGGAGGTAGTACTCTACGACGGACATGGAAGCTGAGAACATCATCGCGAAGGTGGCTGTAGCACTTGCGACCTGACGACGTTCAACGGAATGCAAACAGGTTGAATGTGCGATAAATAGATAGTAGAAACCATGATCGGAACATTAAGTTCTTGACATGAGAAAACAAAGATCGATTTACTTGCGGTGGGACACCGAGCTCCAAGAAGAGAGGCCCCATGATGGAGCCCCCACCGACGCCAAGAAGACCGGCGACGACACCAGCCGTGACGCCCAAGAAGCAGTATACCAACAGCTGATGAGCTCTCAGGCTGTTCTCTTCATTCCTCTTTGATGATATCACCCTCCTCCCCTGCATCAAACCTACTGCCTCGTACATCGCCACCCCAACTGACACTGGGATCTGCGCACATATCCAAAATGTAAATGAACTATGGATCAATTTTGTATGCGCTATGGTTGAATATCGTTTTGAAGAAAGTCAGTACAGTACCTGGAGTAAGTTCAGAACCCAGTACGAGATGGAGCAAGTTGCCATGTAGTTCTGCAAGCATGAAGAATATTAACATAAGTTGTTAGAACTAGCCTTGGATCGACACACTCACGCGAGGTGGACACACCTGAGATGAACTGAAGGAGAAAGACGAGCTGCACGAACGCAGCGAACAGGGAGATTTTTGCGACGCGTAACCGCTGCGTCTTTTCTGCTCATTCCTTTTATTCAGCTGTATAACAAACTCGCACAATGCGCTGATCACGATCCGTTTTCTCCGTGCCATCCCACGGACAGATCGTGGCCAGATCCTTGCACGATTACTTGACTAAGTAAACAAGGACTCTGTCTACACTACGACTCACACTGCCGCAACGTGAACCAAGCACGTTTCTGGCTAAAGTCTTAAACAAACTGCGTACAGATACGCTTATGAGATAGCTGAAATAACATGACACAACTGAACTTAGCATGGGTGCAGCGAGGTTAACATAATATTCACCTCCTTAATCTCTGCTGCACTCACTTCACATCACGCAATCCGATCATCTCCTTCATCTCCTGGAACCGAACCCTAGGAAGTGACTTTGTTAACATGTCAGCAAGCTGTTCTTCAGTTCTTATATGTTCCACAATGATCTTCCCCTCCTCAACACAGCTTCTCACGAAGTGATATTTTATCTCAATGTGCTTGCTTCGCTCGTGGTACACAGGATTTTTGCACAAGGAAATGGCTGATTGATTATCCACTTTCAGTAGTACCTTGTTTGGCTTCTGATCCAGTAATTCTCCAAGAAGCCTAGCTAACCAAATCCCTTGACAAGCTGCTGATGCAGCAGCTACATATTCAGCCTCACAGGAAGACTGAGCGACGATTTTCTGTTTTTGCGATGTCCAGGTTATGGGACAGCCACCATAGTAAAACAGAACACCTGAAGTACTTTTGCGATCATCAATGTCTCCCGCATGATCACTGTCGCTGTATCCTATCAGTTGAGGCGCATACTCTCTAGACTTGTTGTAGACACATCCAAGGTTGAGTGTTCCTTTTACGTACTTCAAAATGTTTTTGACTGTGACCAAATGCTCTGTTGTGGGCTTCTCCATAAATCTGCCAACAAAACCCACTGCAAAACTGAGATCAGGACGTGTGTGAAGTAAGTATCTCAAACTCCCCACTAAACTCCTGTATTGAGTTGCATCAGTTTCTTTAGCCTTACTGTTCTTGCTGAGTTTCAGCCTGGGTTCCAGTGGGGTTTGGGCTGACTTACAGTCTGACATCCCCATTTTCTCAAGGATCCGGGAAGCATAACCTGATTGGCACGAAACAATACCTTCTTCTGATTGCTTAACTTCAATACCCAGGTAATAACTTAGTAGACCCAAGTCACTCATGCTAAACTTAGACTTCATCTGGTCCTTGAATTCTTTGATGGCACGGTCACTGCCGCCAGTGATAATCAAATCATCAACATACACACCCACTATCAGTACTGACTTAGCTGCCCTTTTCCTGTACAGACCCGACTCGGAAGGGCATTTTTCAAAGCCAAATTCAGTGAGAGTAGTATCCAATTTTGAGTTCCATGCCCTTGGAGCTTGTCAAAGGCCGTAGAGAGCCTTCTTAAGTCTGTACACCTTGCTGTCACATCCGGCAATCTCAAACCCCGGCGGTTGGCTCACATAGACTTCTTCATTCAGATCACCGTTGAGAAACGCTGATTTAACATCCATATGATGCATTTTCCAACCAAATTGTGCAGCAAGTGCCACTAGAAGTCTGACAGATTCCAAGCGTGCAACAGGAGCAAAAACTTCCTCAAAATCGACCCCTTGGCGTTGTACATACCCTTTAGCTACCAGCCTCGCCTTGTGTTTGACTACAACTCCATTGGGATCCTTCTTTCTCTTATAAATCCACTTCAGACCAATGGGCCTGCATCCCTTTGGCAGGTCACAAAGGTGCCATGTACTATTTGCCTCAATGGAGCTCAATTCATCCTGCATAGCTCTCTGCCAACACGACTCTTTCATCGCCTCGAAGTGATTGGCAGGTTCTTCCATACCAAATAAACAGAGGCCTGAGTAGGCTGCCTCTACCTCTGTCGTTTCCTCATAGACATCATCCAGAAGGCGCTTGCCTTGTGGGCCCTCGGAAGGCTCGGAGTACGGTGTGTCAGGAGAACCAGGAGCATAAGCAGGAGTCACCGGAGAGGCTTCTAGGTCCAGCGGGATCGCAGACCCGTCGTTAGCACGTCTTGTTCTATCACCCAGCCGAGGCGCTGCCATTGCAGGGGTTCTACTTGATGAATCCGCCTCCGGGGCAACGTCTTCTGCTACCTCTCCTGCTTCGTCACAATTTGGTTGTTCTGGGTAGCTGATAACAAATGAACTTCCATCGCTACTTTCCACTGATCCCGAGATGCTCCAATCCCAACACCTGTCTTCCTCGAACACTGCATCTCGTGATACAACAAGTTTCTTGCTTTCAGGGTCATACATGCGGTAGGCTTTGGAGCCAGGTTCATAACCAATAAAGATCATTTGTGAGCTTCTATCAGAGAGTTTTGACACGCCGGGCCCAACCTTCTTCACATGAGCAACACAACCAAAAGTACGAAGATGTTGAAGTGACGGCTTTTTCTCATACCAAGCCTCATATGGTGTTTTCCCCTTGACACTCTTTGTCAACGATCTGTTCAGCAAATATACGGCAGTGGTCACTGCTTCACCCCAAAACCGAGGTGGCACCCCCATACTTTTCAGCAGACTGCGCGCCATGCCCACCACGGTTTGGTTTCTCCTTTCAACCACACCATTTTGTTGTGGGCTATACGGTGACGTGCGAAAATGCTTGATTCCGTGCCGCTCACAGTGCTCTGCAAATTCTCTTGAAGTAAACTCACCCCCTCGGTCTGTTCTAATTTCCTTTAACTGATGCCCACTTTCAACTTCAGCTGCCTTTTGGATTTTCTGCAGTCCATTGAGAGCTTCATCTTTGCTCCGCAACAGAGTAATCCACATGAACCGAGAGTGGTCATCCACTAACAAAAGAAAATACCTCTTTCCGCCAGGCGTTTCAGGTGTTATAGGTCCGCACAAGTCTGCATGGATGAGCTGAAGTTGCTCCGTTGCGCGGTAAGTCGCCTGAACTGGGAAGGAGAGGCGTCTCTGTTTTGCTATCATGCACCCATCACAGATTTGCTCCACCCGGTCGAGGTACGGCATGCCATGTACCATCTCTTCTGCTGCAAGTGTACGAAGTTACCTGAAATTTACATGTCCATACCTCATGTGCCACAACCATGCTTGATCCTTAGCGTGAGCAAGCAGACACACAGGTTCAGTGGGCTGGATGTTCAGTATATACATCCTGTTCTTGGTCCTATTCACTCGTGCAAGAACATTTCTTTCTCTGTCCCACACGGTCATTACTCCATCCTCACTTGCATACTTGCATCCATTTTCATCTAGCTGGCCCAAACTGATAATGTTGTTCTTAAGTCGAGGAATGAAGTATACATCCGTCAGAACCCGGTGCTCACCTGTGAGACACTTCAAGAGAACTGAACCTCGTCCACGGATGTCCACAGCAGAACCATCGCCAAATTTGACCTTGCCGTTTACTGCCTCATCGAGCTCTGCAAACTTGTCGCGGCAACCGGTCATATGATTGCTTGCTCCGGTGTCCAAGTACCAGGAGATGTCCCAATCACCGCTTAGCTTCGGAAGCACCTGCTTCTCATTCAAGAACACTTGTTCCGTCAACTCGATCTTTGCTGGGGCCAGCTCACATGCTGCGATCATGAGCAGAGGTTGCTCATCTGCCTCCTCCTCCTGGGCAAAATTTGCCTGCTCTCGTTTGGGCTCTGGACAGTCTGACTGAAAATGTCCCATCTTATTACAGTTAAAACACCTGACCTTAGTGATGTCGAACTTACGGTGTTTCTTCTGCTTCTCCACGTCCTTGTTCTCGCCGCGCCCGGCTTGTCCGCGGTTACCGCGGCCACCGCCTCGACCTCGACCACCTCCGCGGCCACGACCAGCGTTGCTACTGCCGGCTCCCGGTGGCCCATTTTTGCCCTTCATGAGCTGCTCAAGGGCCTGTGTCATCAGCATCAGCTGGTCCTCCTTCCCACCGGATTGACGGCGCCGCCCGCGTTGGCTCTCTTCAAACGCGGCGAGGCGACCAACTGCCTCCGACACGGTCATGGTAGTGAGGTCACCCCACTGCTCAATGGTGTTCACGATGTCCCCAAACCGGCTCGGGACGGCGTTGAAGAGGACCTCAATGATCGACTCATCTGACACCGTCTCGCCCAACGATCGGATTTCTCCGACGAGAGTCAGCAATTTCTGCGCAAACACACTAACGGACTCACCATCGTCCATCTCCATGCGGTCGAGCTGTCGCTTCAACTGCTTGACCCGCGCCTTCTTGACGCGGTCCTCACCGACACGCATGCGCCGGATCGCTTCCCAGGCCTCGTGAGCGGTAGTGCATTCAGCCACTGCCATCATCACCGAGTCGGGAACAGACTGAGACAAGGCAGCAAAGGCTTCGTCATCCCTGTTTTGATTAAACTCGCCTGTCCCCTCGATCGCCGGCCAGACACCGTAGGGGCGAAGGAGCAGCTTCATCTTCACCGCCCACAGACCATAGTTCGAGTCCGTGAGCATGGGATACTGGATCGGGACGCCGCCGGTCCTCGTCGGCATGCGCGGCACGATCGCCACCTCTGCGGCCGTGCCCTCATCACCAGGCCTCCTTGCCGGCGGCGTGTACTTTCCGCCGCCGCTGCCGCTCGGTGAAGTGTCGCCCATCGTCGATCTCCGCCGCCACAACTCCTCCTACCTCCGCCGCCGTACGTGAACCAGGCTCTGATACCAAGTGTTAGAACTAGCCTTGGATCGACACACTCACGCGAGGTGGACACACCTGAGATGAACTGAAGGAGAAAGACGAGCTGCACGAACGCAGCGAACAGGGAGATTTTTGCGACGCGTAACCGCTGCGTCTTTTCTGCTCATTCCTTTTATTCAGCTGTATAACAAACTCGCACAATGCGCTGATCACGATCCGTTTTCTCCGTGCCATCCCACGGACAGATCGTGGCCAGATCCTTGCACGATTACTTGACTAAGTAAACAAGGACTCTGTCTACACTACGACTCACACTGCCGCAACGTGAACCAAGCACGTTTCTGGCTAAAGTCTTAAACAAACTGCGTACAGATACGCTTATGAGATAGCTGAAATAACATGACACAACTGAACTTAGCATGGGTGCAGCGAGGTTAACATAATATAAGTGTCAATATTTCTATTTCTCTGGAGTAATTTCACAGACTATAGTATGAGTTGCATGCAGTAGTTTGCCATTTAGAATATCTTCCTATGCAACTTGAGCTAGATTATTGAAAACTTAACACACAAGTGCACAGCTTGGTATTGTAAAAAGGTACTCCTGTACCAAAGTTGTACTAAAAGTCTAAAACTAGACAAATAATATGGATCTGACGGAGTATGTAATAAAGCAACTATTCACTGAAAACTAAAAGTTCTTAATTATCCTGGAATTCATGTTATAGTTTGAAAATGCGATCACGTCACGCACCTTAGCGAGCTGAAGCGCAAGGAATGCTACCCAGACAAAGCCAAGGAGGCCAACCTCCTTCCAGTAAACATTCTTCCAAATGGATACCTGCAGTATCAGACCAGCTCTAGTCTTATGAGTCCTTACGATGATGGCTTCCAATGCCAGGGAATGTAATGTTCATCGGTTTTTATTTCACCGCTTCATCTGGCGGGGTTTCATTTTGATCATGATCTGACAGAATTTCAGACTGAGATGCGGCGTCAAGTCCTGCAGACAGCTGCATGTACTCCTGTTCTTCACCTGCAGAGAGCTGCGCTATTAGATCCTGCAGACAATGTAAGAGTAGCATTTTTTGACACTTCAACACTTCATACATGACGATGAATAGTTGGGTTTACTGTTCACTTACTGGTTTCCTCTGATCGTTTTGTTGCCACCTGAACCAATAACCAAATGAGATGCCAAACAAAAAAGTGCGGGTATCCAGGGGAAAAACAAAAAATATTACCGCTATGGTTATCGTCTCTTTCTTCCATGTTTCGACAGCCTTCAGAAAAGCTTTAGTTGAAGTAACTGGAATTTAATTCGAAAATCATTCTGAAGTCAGCTACAGTCATAGCTTAGGATTAACAGTTGTTGCAATTTCAGGGCAATGTCTGAGAACCTATGAAGAGAATGATCAAGAGGACTGTGACAAGCCAGTCAGGGAATATCACATTGCAGATAACACCAATGCTGACCCCTAGCATGAGCATGGGCTGTATGAGCAGGGCTAGATCATAGTCTATCACTGGCATGTCCAATGTTGGGTGCTTCAGCTTGACGTTGCAGTACACGGTTGACACAGCGGCCCCCATGATCATACCTGTGGCAGAGTACGCTATCTCAGTTCTCAGAAACAATCATGAACCTAACAAATTTTCCAAAGATATGTTCTCTCGTGATGAATTTTCTATTTTATTTTCACCTTTTGTATTATGGTAGAGAGAATATGTGTTTAATCAATCGAATACATTTGAGATGTACCTTGCACTCCAAATTATAGAACGCTTTAGGGCAAACTCACTTAAATTTGGAAATGTTTCTGTTTGTAGTGTCGAATATGCAACTAAACTTTTCTTTTAATACAAGCTACTCCACAGTCGTGCAGCAGAATAACTGTTGGTCATTTACGTGTGTGAGTTGTTTATTGCTAACAATGCTCCACAATCTTAATTGAAATGAAGAAGAAGAATACATGGATAGATCATAGATCCACGGCAAGATGAACTGAATCCTCACATTTTGACATCGCAGCAGACGACTTGGGGTCAAAGCCAATGATCAAGGTCAGCATCGGAACGAAGACCCCACCGCCACCTACGCCGCCGATGCTGCCGAACGCTGCTCCAAAGAATCCAATGAATGACCCCAAGACAATTTTCCACCCAAGTTTTAATGGCTACATACAAAGGTACAGATAAGAAGCACCAAGTTAACAGGCCATCCCAGATAATGAAGAAGTGCGGAATGGCCCAGAACCATCAAAACAAACAGCCATCTCAATCTTAACTAGGTCTAGCCTACAGGTAAATCCCCTGAAACTGGGTTTAAATGGCTTAATTTGTTGATTTGTGTTTCTGCACAAGCTCTAGGATAAACACAGCTCGAAATTAGCACACAAGAGAGGCTTCTATTATTACCGGCCACACGTGGTGGTAGCTGGTCCCGTCACTCTGCCAGAGGGAGTTGGCCAGCTTGCGCAGGTAGCTCGCTTCCCCCGGTGGCGTGGCGCCGCCGGCGAACGAGAGCCCCCTGTCTGCGGCGACGGCGGCGGCGAGAGTGCAGGCCACGACCAGCGCCGCGACGACGTGCCATTTCATCCCCATTTCTTTGGGCGCACCAGTCAGCTTGTGCTGCTTTTGACCGCGTAAGAGGCACGACCAAATTCGGTGATCTTCTCAGAAATCTTTGCGTGGCTGTGCAGGAGCAGGGTCAATAAGAGATTTCCAAAGGAGATTGTAGGGTGAGAGAGCTGCAGGAGTCGAACTAGGGAGGACGGGTGGAGATTTTTGATGACTTCGTGTGGCGACGGAGAGGTCCAGTGACCACATAGATCATTCGACAAGGCCGATGCAAAATAATTGAACAGTACGTTTGACAACTATTGATTTGACCCATCCATCAATGATAGACGGTGTGGCATTTGCGTTACTAGAAATTATACCACGTGAATATATATGGTAGTACTATGCAACCCAAACAATTAAAAAATAATTATATATGTGCAATGCACGTTAATCTATACTCTTTTGTGATAGGAGTATCATTTTTGTACTGTTCAAATAATAAGCGCCATACGTCATGTGGCTGACACTCCAATGCTGACGTTTTTTGATGGCAATTCCAGGCACGTAAGGATGGTAAATTATAATGGCACATAGTAATTTTTTTAACAAAAATAAACTAAAGGACAAAAGTTGTCATACTTGCCAAATAAAGTTGTGATCCCCGCGTAACTAAATTTGTTGTTAAAAGAGTTCGAAGTTGCCATGTGCTCGTACCTAACGTTTGACACTTATGAGTCTCCTTGGACTATTTATGATTTGATCAATGTTCATGACATGGAATAAGATTAGTAGGGTTTACAAGAAAGTCATATAAGGGAGATTGTATATAAAGGCATCTTCAATGACGACTGAGGGAGTTTTGGACTAAGGTATCCTTGGATGGTCGGCTGATCTCTTATAGGTTGACCATATGGGCCGTATTATTGAAGACCGGACTGCATGATGACTTCGTGTTCGAGAAGGAAAGCTCCGTAGACTAGCGTATCATACAAGTTTAGTAGTTTAGATCGGCGTTCCTACCCCCGACTCAAGGTCGGTTGTATGTAACCCTAGGATTCCTGATGTCTATATAAACCAGATGGTTTCATCCGCATAGGCAAGTTGACTCATCTAGGGTTTAGCTCATACGACCTCGAGGTAGATCAACTCTGTAATCCTCATATACCATCAATATAATCAAGCATGACGTAGGGTTTTACCTCCTCAAGAGGGCCCGAACCTGTGTAAACACCGTCTCCTTCGTCTCTGTAAACCGTCGATCATAGGTCCACAATTCGGGACCCCCTACCCGAGATCCACCGGTTTGGCCACCGACATTGGTGCTTTCATTGAGAGTTCCGTTGTAGGATCGTAGGAAGGATTGATGGCATGACTAGTCATCCGCGAAGAGATCCGCGGCAAGGACATCTTTGTCCCCGGACAGATCTTCGCGTTCGGAGGCATCGTTGCATGCTAATCCGGCTGGCCACCTTAGCCAGGTGGGAAGCTTCACCCCCGGCCAGGAAGTAAGGTTCGGGAGCCTAGAGTTCACCATCCACCCCCGGGGTGATCTTGTGTTAACAAGGCTCCTAGCTCCTTTTGAGGAGCCCACGAGTTCTGATGCCTCGACTTCGGAATCCATGGATCCCTCTACCGGGGCGACTTTGACCCTTGGTCCGGCCTTAGAGCCCCACGTGGTCGATACGCCCGGATTTGGCTGGGTCGAACACGGCCCGAGAGCGTCCTCGAATGATCCCGGGGGATCAGCACTGCGGGCTGAGCCCAAACACTTGAACGATACAGACTCCACCGAGACTCCGTTGCTACACGAGTTACTTGAGCGGCTCTAATCTAAGGCCATGATCGGCGACCAATCTCCGATCTATGACCGAGTCGGGCTTAGGCCCGACGACAGGGAAATTCATGTCCCACCCATACGCATTTGGTCGCTACCGTCGAGAGCCCGGCTAAAGGCTCCCCACACCAGCTACCGAAGTTGTAAGTGCATCTAGTGCCCCTTAGTGATTTTGGTGGTTTGAATACTTATAGGTTAAGAGACTGATATGTTTGTGAGTGTACACATGCTCTATAAGTCACTGAGGAGTTTGAGTTATTCGATGAAAATCGACCCCTAAAATGTATGTCTTCCGGTGAAGACTTTGGTTATTCCTTGAAGACTTTGATCGCGAAGAAATTGCGAAGAAATTGATATTCCTCATGAAGATATTGAAGATGAGGAATTCGGTGTGTCCTGAAGAAAACACTCTGAAGACCTTGAATCTTGAAGATTTACTCTTTCTGCTTCATTTTCTTTACGCTTGAGTCATAGGAACACCATACTGTTTAAGTGGGTCGAGGTAAAACCATGGAACGAATTTGCTCATGATGCTCAACCCAAACCTAAATCTACCAAAGCCTCAGAGTGAAGAATGTGAGAGACATGAGGACTTTCACAGTTGAAAGTTGCAAACGTTGCCACGCCACGCGCCACCTGTTACAGATCTTATCAAACCCAACGATCATATTATTAAAGGGCATTTATGTCAAATCATGTCAGGATGCTCCCAGGCTATAAATAGCCGCCTCCCATAACCACTAGCTGGCCGGCTGCTCCGAGAGAAACTGACACTAGTTATTTAGAGCAACCTAAATTCCTGAGAGTCTTCGAGAGAAAATCATCAAGTGAAGAAATACCCCAAACACCAAACTCAAACCAAGACCCAAGTGATTGAGCATCAATGAAGAAGTTAGTCCTGTGTGGAAACGACACTTGTTAACTTTGAGAACTGTGCATCCTCCACACGGCTAGGCGTCATGGTCTAGAGCATCCAGTAGTCAATTGTGGATCGCTGGGTGAACGAGTTTGTGAGGGTTAGGAAGTCTGCCCTGAAGAGTTACCACGAGTGTTGGGCGAGGATTGTGTGTCCTTAGCTTAAGGAGAATACGGTAGGGACAGTGTGTCCCGAGACTGTGTATCCTTTGGTTTCAATACCAAGCCGCTTCAAACCAGACGTACAACTATCACAACAGTTGGAACTGGGTCATCAACAACTGTCTTCATCAAGCTACGGGTTATATTTCTTCATCTCTCTCAATTTCTCAATTGTATGTTGAAGACTTCCATCTGTACTGTTTGAAGAATTTGACTGAAGACTTTCTCTGAATTTCCTCAACCTCAAATTCTTCACCCGAGTTAATATTCACATGCTTACCCTATACTTGTGACCTGTGCAAACCAAATCTTTGAAATCACGTTGAGTACTTTGTTGTAGACGTTTTCACACATCTGATCCTGTACTATTTCCGCTGCACTCAGTTCAAGACTGAGGACTTTCCTCACAAGGAATTTCCTCAAAGATGAAATTTTAAAAATCGCCTATTCACCCCCTCTAGTCGATATTACAGACTTTCAATTGGTATCAGAGCAAGGTACTCCCTTATTCTGTGTGATTTTGGTTTAATCGCGTGGAGTTTTAGTTATGTCGAATGTAGGTATGATCAAGATTACTGCAGGATGTCCTACCTTCGAAGGAAAGGACTTCCCCTACTAGAAGACCAAGATGCAAATACATCCTCAAGCAATTGACAACGATCTCTGGTATATTGTGGAAAATGGTATTCCCTCCATCACTGCTACTATCTCTTCCGCTGATGTGAAGAAGTTCAAGCAACTTGACTCGCAAGTGAAGAATGTCATATGTGGCCACCTGAGAAAAGGTCAGTATGGCAGAGTGAGTGCTTTGGGCAGAACTAAACTTATCTGGGATAGGCTGTCCAAAGTCAATTAATGATGGAGTCTCAACACAGCGTGACTCTCGTGTCGATCTTCTTCGAAATCTCTTCAATCGCTTCAAGAGGCTTGACAATGGAAGCTGCCAAGATACCTTTGATCGCCTCACTGGCATCTCAAATGAACTGCAAGCACTGGGAGCAAGAGACATCACTGACCATGAAGTTGTGAAGAAACTGCTACGATCTCTTGATCCATCAGATCCAAGAACGAAGAGACTACAAGATGCTTGATCCTGCTGATAGACTTGAGAGACTCAATACTCATGAATTCGAACAAGAAGAAAAGAGAGGTTTGTATGGACCAAGCTACTCAAAACCTCGTGCACTGAAGGCTAAGGCTGTTTCCTCATCTGAAGAAGAAGACTCGGATTGCAGTCTTGGCGACCCTGAAGAACTTGGACAGGAACTTGCAATGCTTGTGATGAAATTCCAGAAGTTCACAAAGCGTTGTCAGTTTGGAAAATATTCAAGTAAAGATATGAGGAAATCAGAATCTTCATCTGAGGACTACAAGAAAAGAACCTGCCAGAAATGCAAGAAATCTGGTCACTACATTGCTGATTGTCCTCGCTGGGTGAAAGAATCAAGAAAGAAGAAATACAAGGATGAAAGTTCTGATGACTCAAAGAAAAAGAAGAAATCTTCAAAATCCTCATCTTCAAAATCCTCATCGCACAAGAAGACCAGTTTCAGAAAGGCTCGGGCACTCATTGGCAAGGAAATGGATTCTGAAGAAGAATCTGACGAATGTGATGAAGAGGAAGGTTCTGAAGTGGAGTCAGAGTCTGGTGTGGCAAGTCTTGCACTAGCAACCACATTCGTCAGCAAGTCAATCTTCAACCTTGAAGAAAATGACAACGCCATCTACATTCATGAATATGCTGATGACTTTGCTCCAACCTATTGCTTCATGGCAAAAGGTTCAAAGGTACCAAACCACACTTCCTCCTGTGACTCTAGTGATTGTGAACCCGATGATTATCAAAAACCCAGTTACTATAAACTTGCAAACATTGCCACTAAACAACAAAGTGCCATTGAAAAGCTTTAGAGACTGCTAGACAAAAGCGATGATCTACTGAACGATGAAATGAATCGTACTCAAGTCCTCACTGAAGATGTTAAAAGTTTTCACTCTAGATTTGATGGTCTTCAAGATCGTTATGGCACACTCTTGGCTCATCCTGAGAAACTTTCCTATGACTTTCTTCAAAGGAAGCTTGATCTTGAGAAGTTAAGAATGTCTCATGATGATCTTCGAATGGAAAATGATTCATTGCTTGCTCAACAGACCAATACCGCTCAGGCTGAATTCATTCCACCATGTCTGAAATGCATCGAGCGTGAAACTGCTAATTCTTAACCTAAATCATCAAATGCTTCTATCGCTACAAATTCTTCAACTGTTCCTGTGGTACCAAATTCTTCACTTGAAGAAACCACAAATGTTACTGACAAAAATGCAAGATTGAAGGAATTGTATGTGACACACATATACAAAAGTCTCAAAGTGCATCAAACCCTTTGCGATGTGCTCAAAAAGCATATTCTGAACATGAACCCGAGGAAAGAGGGCATTGCCTTCGAGAGGAAATTGAATGTTGATGGGTAATATTGGAAACCTGAGTAGTACCCCAAAACCTTTTGGGTTGCTGCTAAAAGCCCTCCCGTTGATCCATCCACTCTAACAGGCTTTGCATGTGAAATGTCCTATTCCTCTGATGAGTCATTTGACTCCAACTATAAACTATTAAAAAATGAATCTGATGAAGTATTTTCTCGATATGTTGGAACTAACTGCAGGAATGGACCACCCCTGAGGAAAATCTGGGTCCCCAAAAGTTGCTTGGAAAATCTTCAGGTGAATGCCCTCATGACACCACCTGTGAAGAACCAGAACCCCAGATCAAATTCCTTAGGCGGACCAAAGTCTTCACGAGGATCAAATTCCTCAAATGGTCAAAATTATGCTCGTACTCGCACTAACGCTTCTCATATGTAGGGAAACTACAAGGGACATGAATATGAGCATTATTCCTCAAATCATTATGTTCATAAGTCCTCAAAGAATTTCTCTCCCTATTCATTTGAGTACTCTAACCCCTCTACTCTGAAAACAAGTGCATTAGATTTAATGCCTCCATTCTCATATGGTGCTCGCAGGATGATGAATTCTTTGCCACCCCTTCAGATGTGGGTGGCGAAGAAAACAAACTAATCACTTCTGGAGGTCAGGTCTCCAGATGAAAGTCATCATCTGAAGAAGTTGCTGGAGACCTTAGGAAATTGCTTGATTGGACGCAAGCTAAAACATGATGAAATGAATTAACATTTCACACGTCCTCAAATTTACTGTTTGTGATGAAATTCTTATCTGATGAAATTGATATCATATTCTTCAAGTTTGAAGCATATGCGATGGTAAGCTGTACAAATTCATCTACAGGATGATAAACCCAAGAATACAGAGTGGGTTCTTGACAATGGTTGCACAAATCACATGACTGGTGATAAAAGTGTATTGATGAATATGCCACTGACTCCATCACCACTGAAGCAAATCACTTACGCTGATAAAGGTAAAAGCAAGGTATTGGGACTTGGTAAAGTGGCTATCTCTGAGGATCGACACATGGACAAGGTCATGCTTGTCGAATCCCTTGGGTTTAACCTCATGTCAGTCTCAATGCTTTGTGATTTTGATATGATTGTCATCCTTGGATAATATAGCTGTGTAGTCATCATGGAATCTGACAAATCCAAAGTCTTTGAAGGCTTTAGGAGAGGAGATTTGTATATTGTTGATTTTTCCACAGGTCCTCAACCAGCCACATGTTTACTAGCAAAAATCTCAGAATGCTGGCTATGGCATCGACAATTGGGTCATGTAGGCATGAGGAATTTGCACACACTGACGAAGAAGAAACATGTCATTGACATCGAATCGGTCAAAATCCTCAAGGAAAATCTCTGCGGTGCTTGTGAGTCTGGAAAAATAACCAGATTCAAACACCCCTCAAAGACTATCATGACAACTACTCGTCCGTTTGAATTACTTCACATGGATCTATTTGGACCTACTCATTATGCTACTCCAACCAATGCAGCATCTTTATATGGCTTTGTCATCATCGATGAATATTCTCGTTATACATGGGTAGACATCATTCAGTATAAAACTGAAGTGCAGGAAGTCTTCAAACGATTTTCCACAAGGGCCTCGACAAACTTCGGTGTCAAGATCAAACACATCATGAGTGATAATGGGACATAATTCAAAAATACTGGTCTTGATGATTATATTGGTGAACTTGGTATTACTCACGAATTGTCTGCTCCTTATACTCCTCACATGACTCTGGTTGAAATGTCATGAACTATGCTTGAAGAATATTAGACTCCTCGACGTTTTTGGCCTAAATCAATCAACACTGCTTGCCACATCATCAATAGGGTATATCTTGAAAATTCCTCAAGAAAACCTCATATGAACTCCTCACTGACAAGAAACCCAATGTAAGTTAGTTCAAAGTCTTCGGCGTAAGATGCTGGATTAGAGATCCTCACCATAGCTCAAAGTTTGCACCTAAAGCACATGAGGGTTTTATGATTGGTTACGAAAAGGACTCGCACACCTACAGAGTCTTCAACACCTATCACAACAAGGTTGTTGAAACTGTAGATGTGCGGTTCAATGAAACTAATGGCTCGCAAAGAGAGCAACTGCCTCATGTGCCAGATAAATTGACTCATGAGGAAGCTATTAAGCACAAGGCTACTGAAGATATCATTCCTACCGAGGAAGAACCCCTTGTTGAAGAAGTCGTCCCCAACATTGATGAAATACAAGCAGGTGCACGTGAGAAAAACGCGACAAATCAAATTCCTCAGCCTAATTAAAGTCTTCAATCAGCTCATCCAAGGATTGCAAATGAAGTGGAACTTGACAAAATCGTCGATGACATCAATGCGCCAGGTCCTCTTACTCGATCAAAAGCTTCACATTTAGTTAACTTTTGTGGGTATTCCTCAGTTGTGTCTATCACAGAACCCTCAAAAGTTGCTGAAGCCTTCATGGAACCTGAGCGGATTCAAGCCATGCAAGATGAACTTCTTCAGTTCAAGCTAAATGATGTATGGAAACTTGTCAAAAGACCAGATCCTCGCAAGCACAAAATCATCGACACCAAGTGGATCTACTGAAACAAGCAAGATGAGGATTGTCAGGTTGTGAGGAACAAGGCACGGCTTATAGCCCAAGGCTACACACAGGTTGAAGGAATTGACTTTGATGAAACTTTTGCACCTATTGCTAGACTTGAAGCTATTCGAATATTACTTGCTTATGCTAACCATCACAATATTACTCTATATCAAATGAATGTGAAAAGTGCATTCCTCAATGGTAAGCTTGAGGAAGAAGTATATGTTGCTTAGCCCCCGGGTTTTGAAGACCCGAAGCACCCTGACAAAGTCTTCAGACTCAAAAAGGCACTCTATGGCCTCAAGCAAGCCCCTCGGGTGTGGTATGATACATTGAAGGAATTCCTCATGAAGAAAGGTTTAAAATTCGGTTCACTTGATCCTACTCTTTTCACAAAATCCTATGACAATGAACTATTCGTGTGCCAAATATATGTCGACGACATTATTTTTGGTTGTACTGACAAATGTTACAGTGATGAATTTGTCTACATGATGGGTGAAGAATATCAAATGTCCATGATGGGGGAGATGAAATTCTTCTTAGTTCTGCAAATTCATCAACAACGCAATGGTTTCTTCATATCTCAAGAGAAATACCCCAAGGATGTTCTAGGGAAATTCAGCATGCATGAATGCAAAGGCATCAAGATTCCCATGCCTACCAACGACCACATTTGCAATTAAGAAAATGGTATAGATTTTGATGAGAAGGTATATCGTTCTATGATTGGCTCTTTATTGTACCTATGTGCATCTAGGCCAGATATTATGCTTCGTGTTTGCATGTGTGCACGTTTCCAAGCAAAACCGAAGGAATCACACCATAAGGCTATGAAACATATTCTTCGATATATAGCTCACACACCAACACTAGGATTATGGTACCCCAAGGGCTCAAATCTTCACCTCGTCGGATATGCTGATTCAGATTATGCTGGTGACCGTATGGAGCCCAAGTCAACATCAGACACATGTCATTTCCTCGGAAGATCCTTAGTCTGCTGGTCCTCAAAGAAGCAGAACTCTGTATCACTCTGCACTGCTGAAGCTGAATACATTGTTGCTGGATCTTGCTATGCTCAACTGCTATGGATGAAGCAAACCCTCAGAGACAACGACATCAACATGAAGAATGTGCCCCTCTACTGCGACAATAAGAGTGCAATCAAGATCTCCTACAACCGAGTACAACACTCAAAGACCAAGCACATCCAGATTTGTCATCATTTTCTTCGTGACCATGTACTCAAGGGCAATATCATAATCGACCATGTGAAGACTGATGAACAGCTAGCAGATATCTTCACAAAGCCCTTGGGTGAGAGAAGGTTTTGCAATTTAGGTGTGAGCTAAATATCCTAGAATTTTCAAATGTTTTGTAAACATGCACACATCCTAACACTTATGCAAAATTGATGACTTAGATGTGCAACACACAAAGTAACGATTTTCTTAAATCAATGAAGAATATCACTCTAAGTGTGAAGAAATTATTGAAGAATCTGGTTCTCAGGGCCCTACAACAATTGTACGTGGCGCCAGAAATCATCATTCTTATACGGTGGGTCACGCCACCACCAAACTGTGAAATTCTTTAAAGTTGAATTCTTCAGTCTGAGACTTTACACAAAATCCTCAAAATTTTCAAAGTCTTCAAAATTTCAAATTCTCCAAAATTTTCTGTGATGATCTTCATTGACTATATATATATACATATACATTATAATGAGCTTTCAATGTCCTCAACAAAATTCACTTATTGCTAAGTCTTCAATTTGGTATTTCTTCTAAGTGAATGTGATCAGACCCGACTCAACTCTATCCTAAGTGATACGTCTCCATCGTATCTGCTTTTCCGAACTCTTTTGCCCTTGTTTTGGACTCTAACTTGCATGATTTGAATGGAACTAACCCGGACTCACGCTGTTTTCAGCAGAATTGCCATGGTGTTGTTTTTGTGCAGAAATGAAAGTTCTCGGAACGTCCTGAAAATTTACGGAGATTCTTTTTGGAATAAAATAAAAATAGCTTCGCAAAGATCCGCCGGAGGGGGTGTGCCACTAGGACACAAGCCCACACGGCGCGGCCACCCCCTAGGCCGCGCCATGCAGGCTTGTGGGGCCCACGTGGCACCACCGCCCCCAATCTCAGTTCTATATCTTCCGTTTCGCCTGGAAAAAAAATCAGAGAGAAGGTTTCGTTGCATTTTGTGATACGGAGGCGCCGCCACATCCTGATCTTCATCTGGAGGGCAGATCTGGAGTCCGTTTCGGGCTCCGGAGAGGGGAAATCGTCGCTATCGTCATCATCAACCTTTCTCCTTCGACAATTCCATGATACTCTTCATCGTTCATGAGTAATCTCATTGTAGGCTTGCTGGACGGTGATGATTTGGATGAGATCTATCACATAATCGAGTTAGTTCTTGACGGGGATTGATCCCTAGTATCCACTATGTTCTAGATTGATGTTGCTACTACTTGGCTATGCTTAATGCCTGTCACTAGGGCCCGAGTGCCATGATTTCAGATCTGAACCTATTATGTTGTCGCCAATATATGTGTGTTTTAGATCCTATCTTGCAAGTTGTAGTCACCTACTATGTGTTATGACCCGGCAACCTCGGAGTGACAATAGCCGGAACCACTCCCGGATATGACCATAATATGAGGAGTTCATGTATTCACCGCGTGTTAATGCGTTGGTCCGGTTCTTTATTAAAAGGAGAACCTTAATATCCCGTAGTTTCCATTAGGACCCCGCTGCCACGGGAGGGATGGACAATAGATGTCATGCAAGTTCTTTTCCCTAAGCACGTATGACTACATACGGAATACATGCCTACATTAGATTGATGAACGGGAGCTAGCCACATATCTCTCCGTGTTATAGCTGTTACATGATGAATCACATCCGTCACACTCATCCATCACCGATCCACTGCCTACGAGTCTTTTACTACTGGTCCTCGCTACGTTACTTTGCCTAGGCTTGTCCCTTGCTACAGGAGGGATTGAGCCACTTTGCTGCTGTCACTACTGCTGTTACTTTGCTGCTGGTGCTACTTCTGTTACTTGTTACTTTGCTGTTTCTGTTACTACTGTTCCTTGCTACTCCGCTGTTACTTGTTGCAAGACTTTGTTGGCGCTAACATCCTGTCAACAAGGCTTTTTCTAGCGCCGTTGCGGGGGATTGTCAAAGCTTTTTCTGGTGCCGTTGCTATCATACTACCTTGCTAGTGATACTTTGCTTGCAGACACTAATCTTTCAGGTGTGGTTGAATTGACAACTCAGCTGCTAATAGTTGAGAATATCCTTTAGCTTCCCCTTGTGAGCGAATCGATAAATTTTGGTTGAATACTCTACCCTTGAAAACTGCTGCGATCCCATACGCTTGTGGGACATCAAGGCCTTTTCTGGCACCGTTGCCGGGGAAGCACCGCTATATTCTCTGAGTCACTTGGGATTGACGTCTGCTGATCACTATGAGGAATCCGAAAGATCCAAGAACTAAAATCTTGCCTACCACTACGAGGAGAGGTAAGGAATTGCCATCTAGCTCTGCACTTGATTCACCTTCAGTTTTGAGTAAGTTTGCGACTTCGCCTCCTGCTAGAAATCTTGATATGTTGCCTGTGCTTGATGATGCTACTTCTGCTGCCCATGATGCTATGCTTGATACTATGCCTGATGATGCTATGCTTGATACTATGCCTGATGATGCTATGCTTGATACTATGCCTGATGATGCTCTGCTTGATACTATGCCTGCTATGCCTAATACTGCTTTGCCACTAGGTGCCCTTGATGCACGAATTGCTAGAGCTGCTGCTAGACGTGATGATACTTCTGAAACTGCTGATACTATTGAAGTAGAACCTGCTACTATGCCTGAATTGCCTGTTATGCTTGATACGCGCTATGTTATGGAGGGAGAGATAACTGAGTATTTTCTTGCGTGTAAGGATAGCTATGATGTTGAGAAATTTCTGCACAAGTGGAAAGAAAAATCTCTGAACGCTAGGATGAAATATGACCTGAAGTTTGCCACTTCGCCTATCTTTGTGACCGATAAGGATTATGAATTCTCTGTCGACCCTGAGTTAATCACTCTGGTCGAATCTGATCCCTTTTACGGTTATGAGTCTGAAACGGTTGTAGCCCATCTCACCAAACTGCACGATATAGCCACCCTATTCACTAGTGAGGAAAAGATCCGCCACTACTATATGCTCAAGCTGTTTCCTTTCTCGCTAAAGGATGATGCTAAGACCTGGTTCACTTCTCATGCTCCTGGTTGTGTGCGTAGCCCCCAGGATATGGTCTACTACTTCTCTGAGAAATATTTCCCTGCCCATAAGAAGCAAGCTGCCTTGCAGGAAATATACAACTTTGCTCAAGCTGAAGAAGAGAGTCTCCCACAAGCTTGGGGGAGGCTCATCCAGCTACTGAATGCTTTGCCTGATCACCCTCTTGAGAAGAATGAGATACTTGATATCTTCTATAATGGACTTACCGACGCTTCCAAAGACCACCTAGATAGTTGTGCCGGTAGTGTTTTTAGGGAACGAAACGTAGAACAAGCTGAGATTCCACTGAATAACATCTTGTGCAATGAGAATGCTTGGACTATTCCCGAACCACCTCCTAAGCCAACTCTGAAGAAAAGAGGTATTATATTCCTCAGTCCTGAAGATATGCAAGAAGCCAAGAAATCTATGCGAGAGAAACGCATTAAATCTGAAGATGTCAAAAATCTACCACCTATCGAAGAGATCCATGGTCTCGATAACCTGATATAGGTAGTAGAAGTAAATTCTCTGCGTAGGTTTGATGAGAGTGATATTCCTTTTGATAAACCTGCTAGCTTATGCATGGATGAATTTGATACTTTGTTGCCAAACAACAGAGTTTCAATGATTATGTTAGCAGACAATTGGAAAAGAATGCTCATATGCTCAGTCATTTAAGTGCTTGTGTGGACAGAAATGTCAATGATCTTAAGATGTTGAGTAAACATGCCTCTATGGTTAACACTCAAGTAGAACAAGTACTTAAAGCTCAGAATGACTTGCTCAATGAGTTGAATGACAATGCCGTCAGAGTCGTTACTAGAGGCAGTAGAATGACCCAGGAACCTTTGTATCGCGAGGGTCATCCGAAGAGAGTAGAACAAGAGTCTCAAGGAGTTAGCACTGATGCATCTAGTCATCCTAGAAAAAAGAAGAAAGATGATAGGAACCTGCACGCTAGCAACCCTGTTGCTGCTACACCTGAGAGTCCAAACGATGCCTCTGTTTCTGATGCTGAAACACAATCTGGTGATGAGCATGAGCCTAATGATGATATCAATAGTGATGTTCATGTTGATTCTCAACCTAGCAATGAAAAGGATGTGGAGATTGAACCTAGTGTTGATCTTGATAACCCACAGCCCAAGACTAAGAGATATGACAAGAATGACTTCACTGCTAGGAAGCACGGTAAAGAAAGGGAGTCATGGGTTCAGAAACCCATGCCCTTTCCTCCCAAACCATCCAAGAAAAAGGATGATGAGGATTTTGAGCGCTTCGTTGAAATGACCAGACCTGTCTTTCTGCAGATGCGTATGAAAGATATGCTCAGAATGTCTCCGTATGCTAAGTACATGAAAGATATTGTGACTAATAAGAGGAGGTACCTGATCTTGAGATCTCCGCCATGCTTGCTAATTACACTTTCAAGGGTGGAACTCCTAAGAAACTAGGTGATCCCGGTGTGCCCACTATACCTTGCTCCATTAAAGGCAACTACGTTAGAACTGCGTTGTGCGACCTTGGAGCCGGTGTTAGTGTTATGGCTCTCTCTCTCTATCGTAGACTTGAACTAGATAAGTTGACACCCACTGAAATCTCTCTGCAAATGGCCGACAAATCAACTACTTTTCCTATCGGCATTTGCGAGGATGTGCCTGTTGTGGTTGCTAACACCACTATCTTAACAGACTTTGTTATCTTGGATATTCCTGAGGATGATGCCATGGCTGTCATCCTTGGAAGACCCTTTTTAAACACTGCAAGGGCTGTTATAGATTGCAACAAAGGCAATGTCACTTTCCATGTCAATGGTAATGAGCATACGGTGCACTTTCCAAAGAAACAATATCGAGTACATTGCATCAATGCTATCGAAAAAACTTCATCGATACTTATTGGGAGCTTTGAATGCCCTATTCCTCGTGTCAATATGAAGTATGATTTGCTTGTTGGGGAGATACATATCCCCATTGAGGTGACCTAGTGACTATTCAAAAATTCACAGCCTTCTTGTGCGATTCGAAAATGTTTTGTCAAGGGGATTTGATCAACCCCATTGACGGATTTCTTTCGATGACCATGAGATGGATGAATCGAGGAATCACAAACCTCTATCTTAAGCTTTAACTTCTATCCGAGGAAGAATCCTCCTATGGTTGAGTTTAAACTTTATGATGTCCCCCAGCGCATGTCACTCGAGGAATTTTGCAATGTTTGCAAATTACCTTATGTTGGGGATATTCACAAACCTCGTCCACGGGACTTGGAAGCTTTTATCGGTACAATTGCTGTAGGAGAGGAGAGAGGAGTGTCTTGCGCTAGAGCTGCTAGCATTCATTTTCCCGTGCTTCGTTACTTCTCACTATTTGTGGGAAAATGTTTGATTGGCCGTGGGAAAGCTGGGTCACTTAGTTCCCCAGATCTTGCGGTCTTGCGCAAAGCCCTTTATAACGATAAAACTTATAGCTTGGGCGCTATAGTAGCTCAACGGTTGAACCTGAACCGTTCTAAAGGTGTTGTCTATGGAGGTATCTATGCTACTCATCTTGCCAGACACTTTGAGATACCCATTAGACTGGACGAGGAAGAAGAGGTCCTTCTTCCCGAGAGATATCTAGATTACGATAGCATGGTTCGCCATGACTTTCTTGATAGAGATATTAGTAGAAGGATAATTTATAACCTGGTATTTAGTCAGGGTACTCGTGAGACTATTACTTGGCCTGCTCCTTCTTTGTTCAATCTTCATGCAGGCAGGTACATTATTATGCCCTCGGACATCTACGCATATTGGGGCCTAGCCCAACCACAGGTGCCCGTGCCCGAGCCGCCAGTCGAGTACGAGACGCCAGTTTATCAGTGGGAGCCAGAGGAGCTCACACAACAGTGGCATCCATAGTCCACTCCGGAGTACCCAGGAGCTGGTTATTTCCCTCCTTGGGAGTAGTCCAAGTTAGGCCAAAAGCCTAAGCTTGGGGGAGTACGTGTTCTCACCGACTTTACATTCTTGCTTATGCTTTCACTTTGTTAGCCGGTGTTCACACTTTGCCACTGTATCATCCATGCTAGTTTATTTTTATTTTTCTCGTTTTCTTTTCGTGTGTCTGTCTAGTTTGAGAAAAACCAAAAATATTTTGTTTTTCTTCTTTTTGCTTGTTGGGAGCTTTCCCGTGTAGATAGTTTTCTTTTTCTTTGGGTCAAGGTATAAGATATTGGTTACAATGTTTAGTGGCTCTTGCATGCATACCTGTTTAGCTTTCAAAGAGCCATATTACTTTGTCTTCTCCTTTGTGTTTGCCTGCAGATTCCAGTGTAGTCCAATGCACGAGCACGCTTATTATTGTTCACATCGTTCGGTCGTGCAAGTGAAAGGAAATAATGACGATATATGATGAAGTGTCAGAGCCTGGAAAAGCTGGTATGAACTCGATCTATTTTGTTTTTGTAAATATGACTAGCTCATCATGCCTGATTCATCTTTGTTGTGAGAGAAACATGTTTGCAATTACAACTTAGAGATCATAGTTGCTTATGCCATGCTTACTTAGCTAGGAGCTTATAATGGTTTGCCTTGGTTGCCCACATGAATGTTGAGATGACTATGATGTAGTATGATAGGATGGTATCCTCCTTTGAATGTTTCAAGTGGCTTGACTTGGCGCATGTTCACGCATGTAGTTGAAACAAAATCAACATAGCCTCTATGATGTTCATGTTCATGGTGATTTATGTCCTACTCATGCTTGCACTCAATGTTAGTTACTCTCAATGCATTTTGATGACTGTTGTCGCTCTCTAGTTGGTCGCTTCCCAGTCTTTTGCTAGCCTTCACTTGTACTAAGCGGTAATACTGCTTGTGCATCCACTCCCATAAACCCAAAGTTGTGCCATATGACTTCACCATACCTACCTATGTGCGGTATCTACCTGCCGTTCCAAGTAAATTTGCATGTGCCACTCTCTAAATCTTCAAGAAATAATCTATTTTGCATGCCCGAACTGCTCATGTGGTGACAGGGGGCTATTGGTATCTTCCATGCTAGGCGTGTTATCCTCGATATGTGTTTATTCACTATCATTCACGAGAAAGGGGTCGGTAATTGGAATTCCCAGTTCCATGCTCAAATCGAAAAGATAATTGCAAACAAAACTCCCATAGGATTGATGTTGGTTTGGACGGTACCCGAGGATTCGGCTAGCCGTGGAGTGTGATTGATTGGTGGTGGGGGAGTCAAAACTTTACTTTTCTGTTTGGGAACCGCGTATAGCATGTGTAGTGTGGAAGATGTTGAGAACTCTTAGTCATTGCGTTGACAATGAAAGCATGCCACCCAAAATTATTATCTCTGTTTTCAAAGCTTGAGCTCTGGCACCTCTACAAATCACTGCTTCCCTCTGCGAAGGGCCTGTCTATTTATATTCCTGTTGAGTCATCCTCCTCTTACGAAAGCACCAATTAGAGAGGACCTCTGTCATTTTTATGCTTTGCTTTTAACTGTGTTGAGTATGACTGTGACTGGATCTTCATTGCCTTGAATTACAATGTTTAGTCAGCCCTTGGTCTTTTAAGGTGCTCTGCATTTATGTTTTGCGGTCTCAGAAAGAGCTAGCGAGATACCATCTATTCGTGCTGCTTCATGTTGTTTTGATTGAAGTGTTGACACTTGAGGCTTATTATTATTTGCTTGCTAGTTGATTATGCCATTGATATGAGTTTACCTGAGACCTAGATGTCATTTGCTTGTGATGTTGTTGAAATTTTGGTTATGAGTTAGACATAGTTGCAACAACAAGATCAAACAGAGTTCGTCAAAGTTTTTCTTTTGTCTCTCTCAGTTTGTCAACTGAGTTGCTTGAGGACAAGCAAGGCATTAAGCTTGGGGGAGTTGATACGTCTCCGTCGTATCTACTTTTCCGAACTCTTTTGCCCTTGTTTTGGACTCTAATTTGCATGATTTGAATGGAACTAACCCGGACTGACGCCGTTTTCAGCAGAATTGCCATGGTGTTGTTTTTGTGCAGAAATGAAAGTTCTCGGAACGTCGTGAAAATTTACGGAGATTTTTTCTGGAATAAAATAAAAATACCTGCGCAAAGATCCACCGGAGGGGGTGTGCGAGTGGGCCACAAGCCCACACGGCGCGACCACCCCCTAGGCCGCCCCATGCAGGCTTGTGGGGCCCACGTGGCACCACCGCCCCCAATCTCAGTTCTATATCTTCCGTTTCACCTGGAAAAAAAATCAGAGAGAAGGTTTCATCGCATTTTGCGATACTGAGGCGCCGCCACATCCTGTTCTTCATCTGGAGGGCAGATCTGGAGTCCGTTTCGGGCTCTAGAGAGGGGAAATCGTCGCCATCGTCATCATCAACCTTTCTCCATCGACAATTCCATGATGCTCTTCATCGTTCGTGAGTAATCTCATCGTAGGCTTGCTGGACGGTGATGAGTTGGATGAGATCTATCATGTAATCGAGTTAGTTCTTGACGGGGATTGATCCCTAGTATCCACTACGTTCTAGATTGATGTTGCTACTACTTGGCTATGCTTAATGCTTGTCACTAGGGCCCGAGTGCCATGATTTCAGATCTGATCCTATTATGTTGTCGCCAATATATGGGTGTTTTAGATCCTATCTTGCAAGTTGTAGTCACCTACTATGTGTTATGACCCGGCAACCCCGGAGTGACAATAGCCAGAACCACTCCCGGAGATGACCATAGTATGAGGAGTTCATGTATTCACCGCGTGTTAATGCGTTGGTCCGGTTCTTTATTAAAAGGCGAACCTTAATATCCCGTAGTTTCCATTAGGACCCCGCTGCCACGGGAGGGATGGACAATAGATGTCATGCAAGTTCTTTTCCCTAAGCACGTATGACTACATACGGAATACATGCCTACATTAGATTGATGAACGGGAACTAGCCACATATCTCTCCGTGTTATAGCTGTTACATGATGAATCACATCCGTCACACTCATCCATCACCGATCCACTGCCTACGAGTCTTTTACTACTGGTCCTCGCTACGTTACTTTGCCTAGGCTTGTCCCTTGCTACAAAAGGGATTGGGCCACGTTGCTGCTGTCACTACTGCTGTTACTTTGCTGCTGCTGCTACTGCTGTTACTTGTTACTTTGCTGCTGCTATTACTACTGTTCCTTGCTACTCCGCTGTTACTTGTTGCAAGACTTTGTTGGCGCCAACATCCCGTCAACAAGGCTTTTTCTAACGCCGTTGCCGGGGACTGTGAAAGCTTTTTCTGGTGCCGTTGCTATCATACTACCTACTACTAATACTTTGCTTGCAGACACTAATCTTTTAGGTGTGGTTGAATTGACAACTCAGCTGCTAATACGAGAATATCCTTTAGCTTCCCCTTGTGAGCGAATCAATAAATTTGGGTTGAATACTTTACCCTCGAAAACTGCTACAATCCCATACGCTTGTGGGACATCACTAAGCTCAACCCACTCTATTCTCAATTCTTCATATGCGTTCTGTTTGACACTTGTTCAAAATCCTCACTGAGTCCTTGTCACCCGAGGACTTTGTAACAAAATCCTCAAAAATTCAAAAATTTATTTTAACGTTACCACAATACCCGCACCCACTATTCACGATAGGATAACCACGATCTCCACCGCTTCGATCGTGGGTAGCACATGTCGTGTGGAGACGAAGGGGCAAGGGAAGTTTCTTCTGAAGTTTTTTGCTTCAGACCTTTTTCACCTGAGCTATAAATAGCCCCTTACCCCCTTAGTCAAAAACTCTTCCTCCCTCTCGACTCCTCCGCCCGAGTTGAAAACCTAACACCGCCGCTAGCATCCTCGTCGCCGGTGAGGAACAACTTCACTGCTCGACCTCGCCGTCGCCGGACTCACGCAAACTGTGGAACATCTTCCTCCGTCGCCGCTGTAGCTGTCTTTAGTCGCCAAGTTAGGGCATTAAAGATCTGAGCTGAAGAACTTCCATTTTTACCTCCCCAGTTCATCGTGTTCTTCATACAGGGTAATTAAAGCTCTATTTTACCATCCTGTTTGATCCATTTATTCTCTTTGAATTCGTGAAATTAGTTTTTCCTCTGAGAATCTCTCAGCTATGCACACCCATGTCTAGAACACTTGATGAATTTCACTAAGCCCTTAAATTCTTCACGAGATTGCTCAATTCTGTAAATTTTCCAATCTGCACAACTCTGGAACCCGAGATTAGAATGCTTAGTCAAATTCCTCAACACACTGTTCAAATTCCAAATTCCTCAACTTAAGAAATTTTTCAATTTCCTCAAATCTGAGAATACATATGACCTCTCCAAATTCGTCGCACCTAAACTTTGTTCACATGTACAAAATGTCAGATGATGAATCACTAGGTTCTCATCAACTTAACTCATTTGCAACATTTCTTGAAGAAACATTACCTGTATCCTCAGATTCCTCAAGAATACAAATTCCTCAGCAAAAACCTCAGCTGAAAAAAATGGAGGAAGGCAGAAAATAGAAGGGTGGGCAAGAAGCTAGAATAGAACACTACCTTTGAGATCCCTGAGGAGATATATGCCAAGTACTGCAAGCCAGATGAAGAAATACATGTAAAAGAAACCATGGCTAAACGCAAGATAAGACTTCAAAGGATTGAACGCAAATGGGCTAAGGAGTGGAAGGAATACAGATATCTTACTCCAAAGTATGCCAAGAAGTTTGCCCTCAAACCTCCTTCAAAAGATTGCCACATGGAGACCAACAAGCAACACATCCTTCAAGCGTAGCCACCATTGAGGACTATCCTGATGAAAAATACAAGTAGTTGCCTAAGCTTCAGAAAAAGGTAAAAGATGATGTCTCAAAGTTTAATGAGGATTATGCTGCTGCAGCAACTCCTGCCACTTCTTCTAATGCTGAGGCTTCTGCTACAGAAAAACCTCAGAAGAAAGTTGTGTTGAAGAAACCAGGTCTCAAGCCAAAACCCTCAACAGAGCAAATTCCACAAAAAGTAGCAACAACTGCCCAATCCTCAACTGCAGCAAAGTCTTCACCTCCTCTGCAGACACAACTCAGTAAGCATCAATAAAAAAATCCAAGTTCCTCTATGCCATCTTCCTCAGGCTCACCAAAATCTTCACCTGGTCTACTGAAGACAAAGATGGCTGCTGATAGAGGTACAAGGCCAAGCCCAGGCAAGGTTGTCAACATTCCTTCTACATCAAAAGGAAGTGAAGAATATGATGATGAAACTCTTCAAGCCATCATCAGAAACAAGCAACAAAGGGTTGCAGAAGCTACCGACAACATCATTCCCGTCGCACTGGATCCCAAAGTACTGCTGAACTTCATCGACCTTTGGTATGAGGATCCAAACACATCAATTGATGACTTGAAACTTCCACCTGGACTCAGTCACATGGTCACTTCATTCATCAATGAAGAAAAATGGAAGGATTGGCAAGCCAAACGAGCCCGGATTGCAAAGGCTAAAAAGGAGAAGTACCTGAAGCAAAACATCCTCAACTTGACGGCTAAGAAAGTTGTATCGACTAAGGCTGAGTTGAAAACCCCCACTGACAAATACACTAGTCTTCATGCATACCGCAAAGGCGTCAAAGTGAGATTTTTCCAAGATGCAACTCATGCAATTGAAGAATACAACATCAGGGTTGCTCCAAAGCAACCAATAAATCCTCAACCAAGCTATAATGTGCAACTGGCTTATAAAAATGAAGAACCGGTTGCTGATGAAATTACTCAGCATATTACAGCTGAAGAATCTGCCAGGCCTAACACTGCTAAAGTATTGCTTGATGAAAATGCTCCTTCACCAAAGTCTTCACAGGTGAAGAAAGTGACTCTTCCGTCTGCATCATACGTAAAGAAAACAAAAGCTAGTGAGAAGGAGGCCAAGCAAAGAAAGGCTTCAACACCTACAAACTCTTCAGAGGCAAAACGCCTGAAGACTCTGCCTGCTACATCATCAGCTCCAGTGGATGCAACCCCCCTCAATGTTGCACCATCATGTATGATTGTTCCATTTGGTGAAGAGCACATCATTCCAGAACAAGATGAGGAAATGGATGATAATCGCTCTACTGCATCCACGCCAATTGATGAGGAAATTCAAGCAGATCAAATTCCTCAAACTATAGAAATGATTGCTGAAGAAAAAGAGGCTGATGAAGACATTGTCAGCAGCACACCAGTTTTCCATGAGGAGTTTTGGGAAAAGGCTCATCCAAACTCGCCAATATGAGCTCAAATTCCTCAAACTCCTGCAGCCACTGAAATTCTGACTCGCTCTAAAGAAAAGAGCTCACATGTGAAATCAGCATCAGATCAAGATTCAACTGCATCAGCTGAAGAAACTGCATCTTCTCACTCGGGAAAGCAAATTCCTCAAGCTGAAGAACAAGCTCCTGATGAAAATGTCTCATCTTAGTATAGAAATTCTACTGATGAAGCTTTAATTGCAGTGGTAAATCCTGAAACTGCAATTGTGGTGGCCAGAAATCTTGAAGATGATCAACAACATAATCTTCAACCAAAGCCTCATCAACCCCTCTTGAAGAGGCCAAAGTTTTTAAAGGAACACTTCTATGATGAACGTCATTTCCTCACTGGAGAAAACCCTTATGATAGGCTTCGAATCAGGCACAGAAAGTTTTGGACCAGAACTCAACTTAACTACTATGCTTCTCTGCTCTGTGGAAGAAAAAAGATATTTCTTCACACCCACATTCCTCATTATGACATGGAGGAAATTCCTTGCTTCACCCCAGTACTGAATGTTCTTCACGAAGCAGGGCTACTGCCATTCTATACAGATATCGGTGACTGGAATACATACATTATTCTTCAATTCTATGCCACACTGCATATCTCAGGCGACCCCAAAGGCGTCAACACGTGGGTCTTGGACTGGATAACACAACACACTCACTACAAAGCTTCAACCACAGAATTGCTTCGAGCTCTTCCAATATAAATTCCTTCAGAAGATGCAGTCAGAATGTATGATGAAAGGGAACTGCCAAATAATCTCATGGAAGTCCTCATGAAACCTTTGGGTCAGGGAAAAAAAGGACTAGATTCCTCATGAAGGACTTGAAGTATGAGTCCAGAACTGTCTATAGAATCTTGTCATATTCCATCGCACCTATCAAAGGGCATGACAATGAAAAAGATGTTGTAGGCATCATGAAGAATATCATGTTCAATGTCATTCATGGCATCCTTATGAACCTTCATGATTTCTTCTTGAGGACTTTGGCCAATAATGTGTTGTCACCATTTGAGCTGAAGATTTATGCGCCTTGGATCATGAGATTCATCAGGAACAGATCTACCATCAATTACCATGCTAACTTTCAGAATCATCTCGGGTATCTACCGCCTATCAAAGTCATCAAGAAATCTTTTGAAACAGTTGAAGGCAAAGGCAAGTCATTGATTGATGAATGAAATCGGCCCCTGGATGGTCAATTTTGCAAGGCTGACTCTTATCCCTGATATGATGACAATGCCACTCAAGAAGCATCAAGCCCAACTGCCCCAAGGGTGATGACTAACAAAGAGCTTCTCCTCAGTCTTCACCAAAAAGTTGATCGCAATCACAACTGGGTCAAACACCAGTTTGGCTCCATTGTGAAAACCCTGAACGAGACTCAAAATGTTGTGAACAAAAATCACTATTATCTTCATGAGGTATTTGATCACACTTGGGCCATACTGTCTCACCTGACGACTCCCGAGGAACTTGAAGAATTGGAATTCTCTTGCGACTTTGAGTGGTCATGGTCACCTAGGAAGAAATTCAAGTCTATTCTAGTTCCTTACTTGGTGGACAGCTTATTTTGTTCATTCAGCACTACCGATTCAGATGAAGAGCCCGAGGATACTGCAATAGGCACAACAAGGAAGTCTGACTCGAAGACTCCTCGCACCTCTTCCTCAACACATAAGTGAAATTCTTCATGGGAGTTAGTCCTCAGTTTCGTCCCTTTTCATCACTTGATGACAAAGGGGGAGAAATGTGAGAGTTAGTCTTGAAGTGGGATTTATTTATGGGATTATAAACTTTATTAAGTTACAAACTCTTGGTTCTTCTGAAGTTTTCGATATAATGAGTTGTAACTTAAGCCCGATGGTGTTCTGATACTTTTGAATGTTTTTCTTCGCATGCTTATTCGTCAAGTTAATTAATGCAGACATGCTAAAATTCGCCAGATACCATTTTTCATCATGCATCCCTAATTCCTCATACTATATGTCAAATGCATGCATGAGATGCAAGGTACAGGGGGAGATCTCCATCATAAAAATCATCAATGTCCATCTGCTCTTCAAAGCAAATTCCTCAAAACATGCACATCTTCACGGGGAGTTTCTCTGTATCTTGACTTCAAATTCCTCAAACTATGTACTTACATTTCATATTATTATCCTCGTTGAAAACCTAACCTATTTGTCATCAACCACCAAAAAGGGGGAGATTGTAAGTGCATCTAGTGCCTCTTAGTGATTTTGGTGGTTTGAAGACTTATAGGTTAAGGGACTGATATGTTTGTGAGTGTACAGAGGCTCTATAAGTCGCTGAGGAGTTTGAGTTATTTGATAAAAATCGACTCCTAAAATGTATATGTCTTTGGGTGAAGACTTTGGTCATTCCTTGAAGACTTTGATCGCGAAGAAATTGCGAAGAAATTGATATTCCTCATGAAGATATTGAAGATGAGGAATTCCGTGTGTCTTGAAGAAAACACTCTCAAGACCTTGAAGCTTGAAGATTTACTCTTTCTGCTTCATTTTCTTTACACTTGAATCATAGGAACACCGTACTGTTAAAGGGGGTCGAGGTAAAACTATGAAATGAATTTCCTCATGATGCTCAACCCAAACCTAAATCTACCAAAGCCTCAGAGTGAGGAATGTGAGAGACATGAGGACTTTCACAGTTGAAAGTTCCGACCATTGCCGCGCCACGCGCCACCTGTTACAGATCTTATCCACCCAACGGTCATGTTATTAAAGGGCATTTATGTCAAATCATGTCGGGATGCTCCCAGGCTATAAATAGCCGCCCCACAACCACTAGCTGGTCGGCTGCTCCGAGAGAAACTGACACTAGTTATTTAGAGCAACCCAAATTCCTTAGAGTCTTCGAGAGAAAATCATTAAGTGAGGAAATACCCCAAACACCAAACCGAAACCAAAACCCAAGTGATTGAGCATCACTGAAGAAGTTATTCCTGTGTGGAACCGACACTTGTTACCTTTGAGGACGGTGCATCCTCGAAACGCTAGGCTTTATGGTCTAGAGTATCCAACAGTTAATTGTGGATTGTTGGGTGACCAAGTTTGTGAGGGTTTGGAAGTCTGCCCTGAAGACTTTCCACGAGCATTGGGAGAGGACTGTGTGTCCTTAGCTCAAGGAGAATACAACGTTCTTTGGTTTCAATACCAAGCCGCTCCAAACCAGACGTACAACTGTTACAACAGTTGGAACTGGGTCATCAACAACTGTCTTCATCAAGATACGGGTTCTATTTATTCATCTCTCTCAATTCCTCAATTGTATGTTGAAGACTTTCATTTGTACTATTTGAAGAATTTGACTGAAGACTTTCTCTGAATTTCCTCAACCTCAAATTCTTCACCTGAGTTAATCTTTACCTTCTTACCCTGTACTTGTGACCTGTGCAAACCGAATCTGTGAAATCACGTTGAGTACTTTGCTGTAGACGTTTTTGCACATCTGATCCTGTACTATTTCCACTTCACTCGGTTCATGACTGAGGACTTTCCTCACAAGGAATTTCCTCAGTGATGAAATTTTCAAAATCGCCTATTCACCCCCTCTAGTCGATATAACGCACTTTCAGAAGTTAAGGACGACCTACATCCCGGTTATTGAACATCTAGACTCCTCTGATAATCAAGAACTCGGATCTCGTTGCGAGATAAACACGGGGACAGGGGGCGACTAGGCACGTGACCCAGAATCAGTGTGACATGATATCTTCACAATCACGGACTCTGGTGCTACCGTACCAACCCCTGCGAAAGTGCAAGATGCGGTCACCGAAGTCTCAGACTCGTACCTCATGGGAACACAAAAATTTTCCCCACCCACCACCCAGCTCGAGCATCCGTTGGGAAAAGCGAAAGGGTTCGGTCTATCGCACCCACACAAGGCAAACAACGGCCAGGGGAATCAATACACCTCTTTTGGGCTAGATTCCTCCTCAACAATGATAGGGCAGAAAGCCTCGGCGATCAAGAGGTGATCAACGCCTTCCGACATAGGTGCCATGACGAGGGCGTCCTTAACACCCTCGCCCGTCACCGAGTCCACACCTTCATCGAGCTGTCAAACCTGGTGCTCAAATATTGGGCCATGGAAAGCACCTGGCAAATGCAGCAAATGCGCACGGATCCCAAACACATCGAGCAAGCCAAAGGAACCCAAAGAAGTGGTGCTCCCCCATTCTCCGTAGAGAAAAGGAGCAAAACGCGGATCAGATCGATCCTCGACACACTACTAGACGAGCCTTTCCACATACACTCGGCCCGCCTAATACTAGCTCCACCCACAACCTTCGAGCATGTTGGGTCGTGAGGCAAGTTGCAAAAAGTGGAGAGGTCATCCTAAAGGCTCCACTTTTGGAGGAAAGATCGGGACCGCTGCTGGTAAGCAACGCGGAGATCCTAACGATCTACGAAACATTTTCCTCCAAAAATCAAAGAAAGAGATCTCTTCGAGAGCTCCATCAAATTCACCATGTAGTGACGACAAGTCCATGGTCAGAGGCACTAGTTACATTTGGCAAGGATGACCAACCAATCACCAGTACGGGCCGAGAACCGGCCGCCCTAGTCCTAAACCCCATAGTCGATGGGTTTCGACTGAATAAGGTGATAATGGACGGTGGTAGTGGTCTAAACCTCATTTACGAGGACAGAGTGTCGAAAATGCAGTTCGACAGATCACGGATCGAACATAGCAACACCACCTTCCGAGGCATCGTCCCCGGGAAAGAAGCATGCTGTACCAGACGAATAACACTCGATGTGGTATTCGACACGCCCAAGAACTACCGACGTGAAGAACTTCTTTTCCATATCATGCCCTTTCATAGTGGTTACCATGCCCTGCTGGTACGTGAAGCCTTCTCACAATTCTAGGCCATACCACTACGGGTACATGAAGCTCAAAATGCGAGGGTTGAACGGTGTGATCACAGTCATAAGTGACCCCAACAGAGCCCTCCGAGGTAAAAATAAAATGACATCCCTAGCCCTTGAGGTACTAGCAGGAATAGTCTCCGCGGAAGAGCTCACCACACTCCACCCCATAGTGGACAAGGACGACGTGCTCCTCGATAAGTGACCCAAGTCCATACCCTTTAAACCAGCGGACGAGACCATCAAGTTCCAGGTACATCCAATGGACCCCAACAAAACGACGTCCATCGGAGCTCAGCTCGACACCACAATCGACGAGGCTTTGCACAATTTTTTGCATGAAAATTGGGACATCTTTGCCTGGAACCCCTCAGACATGCCAGGAATCCCTCGGGGGCTGTAAGAACACAGCCTGAATATAATAGCAGGCTTCAAACCTATCAAACATGCCTTGCATCGATTTTCCGAACCAAACCTTCAAGCCATGGGTGAGGAACTTGCCAAACTACTAGAAGTCGGGTTCATCAAAGAAATTAAACATCCTGACTAGTTGTTGAATTCGGTCATGGTACCAAAGAAGGACAAATCTTGGCGGCTATGTGTCGATTTCAAAGACCTCAATAAGGCCTGACCTAAGGATCATTTCCCCTTACCCCAAATATACCAAATCATCAAAGCTACGGCCTAACACGACTCTGTGTGTTTCCTTGATGCCTATTCGGGATACCGTCAGATTAAAATGAAGGAATCCGATCAGGCTATAACCGCCTTCATAACCCTCTATAGGCCATTCTTCTTTCGCACAATGCCACTTACGAGCGCATGGTCCAAACATGTTTGTAGAAACAAATCGGAAAAACAGTAGAGGCATACGTGGACGACGTGGTCATCAAGACCAGACATGTGGATCAGCTTGTAGAGGACTAATACATCTCCAACATATCTATAATTTATGAAGTATTCATGCCATGTTTACAATAATTCTATATGATTTTGGTATGATTTTATTAGAACTAACCCGTACTGACGCTGTTTTCAACAGAACTACCATGGTGTCGTTTTTTTGTGTAGAAATAAAAGTTCTCGGAATGGGCTGGATATTTACAGTGATTTTTATGGGCCAAAAGAGACACCCGAAGCACCAGACCTGGGCCAGGAAGTCGATGAGGAAGCCACAAGCCTGATGGGTGCCCCCACCGCCTAGGCCGCGCCTCCTGGCTTGTGACTTTCTCGGGAACCTTCCTGGCATGAGACCGACACCAAAAATTCCCATAAATACCAAAACCCTTAGAAAGAAACCTAGATCGGGAATTCCACCGCCGCAAGCCTCCAAAGCCATGAAAAACCAATCAGGAGCCTGTTTTGGCACCCTACCGGAGGGGGAAACCATCACCAGAGGCCATCTTCATCATCCCGGCGGTCTACATGACGAGGAGGGAGTAGTTCACCCTCAGGGCTGAGGGTATGTACCAGTAGCTATGTGTTTGACCTCTCTCTCTCTCTCTCGTGTTCTTGAGATGGAACGATCTTGATGTATCGCGAGTTTTATTAATATAGATGAATCATATGGAGTTTTCCCCTCTCTATCTTCTTGTGATGAATTGAGTTTTCCCTTTGAAGTTTTCTTATCAGATTGAACCTTGAAGGATTTGAGAACACTTGATGTATGTCTTGCGATGAGATATCTGTGGTGACAATGGGATGTTCTATTGATCCACTTGATGTATGTTTTGGTGATCAACTTGCGGGTTCCGTGACCTTGGGAATCTATGCATAGGGTTGGCACATGTTTTCGTCTTGACTTTCAGGTAGAAACTTTGGGGCACTCTTTGAAGTTCTTTGTGTTGGATTGAACATGATGAATCTGTAATTATGTGATGCATATCATATAATCATGCCCATGGGTACTTGTGGTGACATTGGAGTATCTAGGTGACATTAGGGTTTTGGTTGATGTGTATCTTAAGGTGTGATTTTAGTACGAACTCTAGGGCTGTTCGTGACACTTATAGGGATAGCTCATAAGATTGATCAGAAAAGATAAGTTTGAGGTGGTTTCGTACCCTACAATAATTTCTTTGTTAGTTCTCTGCTATTTGTGACTTTGGAGTGAACTCTTTGTCGCACGTTAGTGATTTATATATGATTAAACTATGTTAGTATTGTTGAGAGAACTTGCACTAGTGAAAGTATGGACCCTAGGCCTTGTTTCCAAGCATTTATACAACATTTTGCTTGCTGTTTACCATTTTTTACCTTGCTGTTTCTGTATTTTCAGATTATAAAAACCTATATCTACCATCCATATTACACTTGTATCACCATCTCTTTGCCGAACTAGTGCACCTATACAATTTACCATTGTATTGGGTGTGTTGGGGACACAAGAGACTCTTTGTTATTTGATTGTAGGGTTGCTTGAGAGAGACCATCTTCATCCCATGCCTCCCACGGATTGATAAACCTTAGGTCATCCACTTGAGGGAAACTTGCTATTGTCCTACAAAACTCTGCGCTTGGAGGCCCAACACGAGTCTACAAGAAGATGGTTGTGTAGTAGACATCAAGCTCTTTTTTGGCGTCGTTGCCAGGGAGGCTAGGTAAGCGACACTCACATCCCATCAACGAAGCTCTTTTCTGGCGCCGTTGCCGGGGAGGTGAGTGCTTGAAGGTATATCTTTAGATCTTGCAATTAAATCTTTTCATTTCTTGTTTTTCACTAGTTTGGTTTTATAAAAGAAAACTACAAAAAATGGAATTGAGGTTGCCTCATATGAGTCATCTTTTCAATGTCTTTCGTGAAAATTGTGGAAAGGAAAATTGTGCTCAAGTGTTAGAAGAAGAAGTTATTAAAATGTTTGGAACTAAATCTTTGTATGATGAGCATGATTGCAATGTTGTTAGTAGGAATTCCTTGAATATTCATGATGCTAATGATATGCAAAGACACAAGCTTGGGGATTCTATATTTGATGAAGATGATATGTTTAGTCCCCCAAGTTTTGATGAGAAAATTTATTATGATGAAAGCATGCCTCCTATTTATGATGATTACTGTGATGACATGTATGCTATAAAGATTAATGATAACCATGAAACTTTTCATCATGATTTTAATTTTCAATTGGATTATGCTTCACATGATAGTTATTTTGTTGAGTTTTCTCCCACTACTATTGATGTGAATAAATTGGCTTATGTGGTGAGTAGTAAAATTTCTATGCTTGTAGATCATGAAAAGAATGCTTTATGTGCTGGTTATATTGTGAAATTCCTTCATGATGCTACTGAAAATTATTATGAGGGAGGAACGTATGCTTGTAGGAATTGCAATAATATCAAGTTTCCTCTCTATGTGTTCAAAGTTTTGAAGTTATGCTTGTTTTGCCTTCCTATGCTAGTTGATTCTTGATCCCATAAATTGTTTGTTTACAAAATACCTATGCATAGGAAGTGGGTTAGACTTAAATGTGCTTGTCATAAGATTCATGATGCTCTTTTGCATGTTATAATTATTATTCCTATGTGAACATCATTGAAATCATCATGCCTAGCTAAAAGGCTTTAAAGAAAAGCGCTTGTTGGGAGACAACCCAACACTTTTACTTTCTATTTTTTGGTGTTCACATGATTAAGCTAGTGTATTAATCATTTTTATGCCTTTTATTTCAATAAAGTGCCAAGTCAAGCCTTTGGGATAGTGTGGATGATAGTTGACTTGATTCTGTGCAAAAACAGAAACATTTGCTCTCAGTCCAGGAATTTTGTAAATTCACTGGAACATTCTTTTGATCTAAACTGTTTACACATGATTTATATACAAATTTCCTGGATTGTTATATATTTTTTAATAATTTTTAGAGACAGGGAAGTATGGTTACACTACAGATATTCACAGAATGTTCTGTTTTTGACAGATTCTGTTTTGCATGCATACTTGGCTTGTTTTAGTGTTACCATAGCTTATATTCAGTGATATAAATTATGGGAATAGTAGAATACAGTTTGTATCATGTGGGAACAATTATGAATCTTTTCTTGACAGTACCTAAGTGAATGATCATTATTTATTATACTAACCCATCTCACGAAGTTTCGTTAAGTTTTATGTGATTGAAGTTTTCAAGTTTCGGGTGAGATACCGATGTGAGGAGAATAAGGAGTGACAATAACCTAAGCTTGGGGATCCCAAGGCACCCCCAAGGTAATATCCAAGGCATACTCAAGCACCTAAGCTTGGAGATGCCCCGGAAGGCATCCCCTCTTTCGTCTTCAACATTATCGGTATATCTTACTTGGAGCTATATTTTTATTCATCACATAATATGAGTTTTGCTTGGAGCGCCATTTTATTTTGTTCTTATCTGTTAGGTGTTATTTATAATCTTGATTTTCAATAAAAAGTTCCAAGAATTGCATTAGGATGCTTGCATTGCATGCTTTGATTGGTGTTGTGTAAAAACAGAAACTTGTGATGTAGTCTTTGAATTTTCATATTTTATTGGAACTTGGAAAGTTTCTGAAAATTTTACACAAGGTTTTCATATAAATTTTACATAATTTCCTAAATTTGCATAAGTTTTTGAGTTACGGAAGTACACTGTTTTCATAAATTTCTACAGACTATTCTGTTTGGACAGATTGTTGTCATAGTTTTGTTATCTACTTATCCTATAGTTTTCATAGACTATATTTATAGATATAAATTGTGGAAATGATAATAAAGAGTAGATGATGTTTTAAATTATTACGACACTTGTCTTGGCAGTACATAAATAATTGATTTATTATTATGTGGACTAACCTATCTTACGAGTTCTTTTCATGTTTTGTATGGATGAAGTTTTTGAGAATAGGTGAAATCGGGACACGAGAGGATTGAAAGTGATACAAAATCTCAAGCATGGGGATGCCCAAGGCACCCAAGTAAATATTTCAAGAACTCTAAAGCATCTAAGATTGCGGATGCTACGCATCGCACCTCTCTTCGTCAACTGTCAGTTAGCCTATGTTGAGCCTAAATTTTTATTCGTTCACATGATGTGTCCTATTCTTGGAGTGGTATTTTTATTTGGCTTGCTGTTTAAATAAAATAATCAGATCTGAAAATCTTTATTAAGAGAGAGAGAGAGAAAGTCTTCACATAGCTGCTTAATTGTTTGACTACTCATTGATCTTCACTTATATGTTTTGGAGTAGTTTTGTCATTTACTCTCGTGCTTCACTTATATCCTATGAGTAAATGGTTGAATGAATTGAATATCATAAATCTTAAATTATATATGTTTTATATGCTTATCCCATGGGGAGTAATGACTTCTCGTATAAGAAGTATAGGTGGTAACATTTATTGGAAGTTAGCAAACACCGCATTGGTCACTTGAACAATTCATGAAAGAAAATTGAAGAGAGATTTCACATATAAATATACTATCTTGGAAATATTCTATGATTGTGAATAGCCGTTAATTATTTTCAGTCATGAGCAAATTAGTTGAAGTTGGACAAGGAAGACAACGTAATGAGTTATGCTTAGGTATATTTGTATAGAAGTTTTATTGTTATGGATCCTCCAACATGTGGTGCTTGCTTCCACCTCATACTAGCCAAAACTTCCGCACCAAGTAGAAATACTACTTGTGCATCCAAACACTCTTAAACCCAAAGTTGTTCCATATGAGTCCACCATACCTACCTATATGCGGTATTTACCTGCCGTTCCAAGTAAATTTGCATGTGCCAAACTCTAAACCTTCAAATAATATTCTGTTTTGTATGCCCGAATCACTCATATAGTGACTAGGGGCTGTCAGTATCTTCCATGCTTGGTGGGTTATTCTCATGAAATGTGTTGATTCACTATCATTCACGAGAAAGTGGGTGGTATTAGGGATGCCCATTTCCATGCTCAAAAATCAAATCAAAATATAATGAAACAAAACTTCCCCCAGGATTGTTGTTTGTATGGACGGTACCCATGGATTTGGCTCGTCTTGCAGTGTGATTGATTGGTGGAGGGGGAGTAAAAAATTTACCATTCTTTTTGGGAACCGCCTATAATGTATCGAGCATGGAAGATACCGAGATCTCTCGGTTGTTATGTTGACAATGAAAGCATACCGCTCAAAATTATTATTAATCTCTGTTTTAAAACCTTGAGCTCTGGTTCCTCTGCAAATAAATGCTTCCCTTTCCGAAAGGGCCTATCTTTTACTTTATAGTACTTACCTTTATGCAAGAGTCATGGCGATCTTCACCATGATACGTCCATTTTGCATCATGCTTTCATGTTGATATTTATCGCTTTATGGGATGTTATTACACTTCACGGTACAATACTTATGCCTTTGCTCTCTTATTTTGCAAGATTTACATGAAGAGGGAGAATGCCGACAGCTGGAATTCTGGCCTGAAAAAGGAGCAAGTTTGAGATACTTATTCTACGCAACTCCAAAAGCCGTGAAAATCAACGAGGATTTTTTTTGGGATTTATAAAAAATACTGGGCCGAAGAAGTACCAGAGGGGCGCCAGCAGGAGGCCACAAGCCTGCTAGGCGTGGCCTCCCCCCCGACCGCGCCTAGGGGGCTTGTGGGCTCCCACTTGGCCCTCTGGCTCCCCTCTTTTGCTACAAGAAGGGTTTCGTTCCAAAAAAATCAGGAGGAGGATTTTCGGAGGATTCGCCGCCGCCACGAGGTGGAACTTGAGCAAAACCAATCTAGAGCTTCGGCAGGACGATCCTGCCAGGGAAACTTCCCTCCCGGAGGGGGAAATCGTCGCCATCGTCATCACCAACACTCCTCTCATCGGAGGGGACTCATCACCATCAACATCTTCATCAGCATCATCTCATCTCCAAACCCTGGTTCATCTCTTGTAACTAATCTCTGTCTCGCGACTCCGATTGGTACTTGTAAGGTTGCTAGTAGTGTTAATTACTCTTTGTAGTTGATGCTAGTTGGATTACTTGGTGGAAGATTATATGTTCAGATATTTGATGCTACTCATTACCTCTCTGGTCATGAATATGATTATGCTTTGTGAGTAGTTACTTTTGTTCCTGAGGACATGGGATAAGTCATGCTATAAGTAGTCATGTGAATTTGGTATTCGTTCGATATTTTGATGTGTTGTATGTTGTCTCTCCTCTAGTGGTGTTATGTGAACATCAACTACATAACACTTCACCATTATTTGGGCCTATAGGAAGACATTGGGAAGTAGTAAGTAGATGATGGGTTGCTAGAGTGACAAAAGTTTAAACCCTAGTTTATGCGTTGCTTCATAAGGGGCTGATTTGGATCCACTAGTTTAATGCTATGGTTAGACTTTGTCTTCATTTTTATTTCGTAGTTGCAGATGCTTGCGAGAGGGGTTAATCATAAGTGGGATGCTTGTCCAATTAAGGGCAGTAGCCAAGCGCCGGTCCACCCACATATCAAACTTTCAAAGTAACGGACGCGAATCATATGAACATGATGAAAACTAGCTTGACAGATTTTCCCATGTGTCCTCGGGAGCGGTTTTACCTCCTATAAGACTTTTTCCAGGCTTGTCCCTTGCAACAAAAGGGATTGGGCCACTTTGCTGCACCGTTGTTACTTTTGTTACTTGCTACTTGCTACGAATCATCTTGCCACACAACTACTTGTTACCGATAATTTCAGTGCTTGTAGATATTACATTGCTGAAAACCACTTGTCAGATCCTTCTAATCCTCATTTGGTTCGACACTCTTACTTATCGAAAGGAATATGATAGACCCCCTATACTTGTGGGTCATCAAGACTCTTTTCTGGCGCCGTTGCCGGGGAGTGAAGCGCCTTTGGTAAGTGGAAATTGGTAAGGAAACATTTATATAGTGTGCTGAAATTTATTGTCACTTGTCACTATGGAAACTAATATTTTGAGGGGCTTTTTTGGGGTATCTTCACATCGAACGGAAGCACAAAGAGTTGCTCCTCAACCTACTGCACCTACTGAAAATATTTGCTATGAATTTCCTTCGGGTATGCTTGAGAAACTGCTGGCTAATCCTTTTACAGGAGATGGAACATCACATCCAGTCTTGCATATAATCTATGTAGATGAAGTTTGTGGTTTATTTAAGATTGGAGGTTTGCCCGAGGATGAGGTCAATAAGAAGGTTTTTCCCTTAACTTTGAGGCATAAGGCATTGACATGGTATATGCTATGTGATGATACTGGATCATGGAAGTACAATCGGTTGAAATTGGAATTTCATCAAAAGTTTTATCCTATGCATCTAGTATATTGTGATCGGAATTATATTTATAATTTTTGGCCTCGTGATAGAGAAAGCATCACTCAAGCTTGGGGGAGGCTTAAATCAATGATATATTCATGCCCCAACCATGAACTCTCAAGAGAAATTATCATTCAGAACTTCTATTGTCGACTTTCTCATGATGATCGCATCATGCTTGACACTTCTTGTACCGGTTCTTTTATGAAGAGAGATATTGACTTCAGTTGGAATTTATTGGAAAGAATTAAATGGAACTCTGAAGATTGGGAGCTTGATGAAGGTAAGGAGTCAGGTATGAATTTCAAGTTTGATTGCGTTAAATACTTTGTTGAAACAAATACCTTTTGTGATTTTGGCGCTAAGTATGGACTTCACTCTGAGATAGTAGCTTCATTGTGTGAATCATTTTCTGCTCATATTGATCTCCCCAAAGAGAAGTGGTTTAAATATCATCCTCCCTTAAAAGTCAATGTATTTAAACCCAATCCAGTTGAAGAGAAAGTCATTGCCTATAATGATCCTATTGTTCCCAATGCTTACATTGAGAAACCACCTTTCCCTGTTAGGATAAAGGATCATTCTAAAGTTTCAACTGTGATATGTAGGGGCTACATTAGAACACCTACACCCCCTGAGAAAATTAGAGTTGAACCTAGCATTTCTATTATCAAAGATCTCATGTCCGACAATGTTGATGGCCATGATATTCACTTCTGTGAAGACCGTGCTAGAATTGCTAAACAACACGCTAGAGACAAACATAGGCCTGTTGTTGGCACGCCTATTGTTTCTGTTAAGATAGGAGATCATTGTTATCATGGTTTATGTGACGTGGGTGCTAGTGTTAGTGCAATAGCTCAATCCTTATATGATGAAATCAAAGACGAGATTGCACCTGTTGAGATGGAACCTATTGATGTGACTATTCAGCTTGCCAATAGAGATACTATCTGCCCTGTGGGAATGGTTAGGGATGTTGAAGTATTGTGTGGTAAAACAAAGTATCCTGCTGATTTCCTTTGCTACCACACAAGATAGCTTTTGTCCCATCATATTTGGCAGACCTTTTCTCAATACTGTCAATGCTCATATTGAATGTGAGAAGCAAACTGTCACTGTTGGCTTTGAAGGTGTGTCACATGAGTTCAATTTCTCCAAGTTTGGTAGACAACCTCATGAAAAAGAGTTGCCTAGTAGGGATGAAACTATTCCCCTTGCTTCTATTGCCGTGCCTCCTACTGATCCTTTAGAGCAATATTTGCTTGAGCATGAAAATGATATGCATATGGATGAAAGGGATGAGATAGATAGAGTTGTCTTAGAACAATATCCGATCCTTAAGAATAACTTGCGTGTTGAACTGCTTGGAGATCCACCGCCACCAAAGGGTGATCCTGTGTTCGAGCTTAAACAGTTGCCTGATACTCTTAAGTATGCTTATCTTGATGAAAAAGAGATATATCCTGTTATAATTAGTGCTAGCCTCTCAGAGCATGAAGAAAAGAAGTTACTAAAAACTTCGAGGAAGCACCGTGCTGCTATTGGATATACTCTTGATGATCTTAAGGGCATTAGTCCCACTCTATGCCAGCACAAGATTAAAAAAGTTCCTGATTCCAAACCAGTTGCTGATCATAAATGGAGATTAAATCCTAAGATGAAAGACGTAGTAAGAAAAGAAATAATAAAGCTCCTGGAAGCAGGTATTATCTATTCTGTCGCTCATAGTGATTGGGTGAGTCCGGTGCATTGCGTCCCTAAGAAGGGAGGTATTACTGTTGTCCCTAATGATAAGGATGAATTGATCCCACAGAGGATTATTACTGGCTATAGGATGGTGATCGATTTTAGGAAATTGAATAAGGCCACTAGGATAGGTCATTACCCTTTGACTTTATCGACCAAATGCTCGAAAGACTGTCTTAACACACACACTTTTTTCTTTCTAGACGGTTATTCTGGTTTCTCCAAAATACCTGTTGCACAATCTGATCAGGAGAAAACCACTTTCACCTGCCCTTTCGGTACCTTTGCTTACAAACGTATGACTTTTGGCTTATGTAATGCACGTGCCACCTTTCAAAGATGTATGATGGCTATATTCTCTGACTTTTGTGAAAAGATTGTTGAGGTTTTCATGGATGACTTTGAAACATCCATTTTACATCATGTTTTTATGTTGATATTTATCGCTTCTTGGGCTGTTATTTCACTTCACGGTACAATTCTTATGCCTTTTCTCTCTTATTTTGCAACGTTTACATTAAGAGGGAGAATACCGGCAGCTGGAATTCTGGCCTGAAAGTGGAGCAAGTTTGAGATACCTATTCTGCGCAACTCCAAACACCGTAAAAATCAACGAGGATTTTTTTTCCGGATTTATAAAAAATACTGGGTCGAAGAAGTGCTAGAGGGGCGCAAGGGGTTGGCCACAAGCCTGCACGGCGCAGCCACCCCCCAAGCCGCGCCATGAGGGCTTGTGGGCAACCTGCTGGCCCACTTGCCCCCCTCTTTTGCTATATGAAGGGTTTCGTTCAGGAAAAAATCAGGGAGGAGTTTTTTCGTGGTTTCGCAGCCGCGACGAGGCGGAACTTGAGCAGAACCAATCTAGAGCTCCCGCAGGACGATCCTGCCGGGGAAACTTCCCTCCTGGAGGGGGAAATCGTCGCCATCGTCATCACCAACACTCCTCTCATCGGAGGGGACTCATCACCATCAACATCTTCATCAGCACCATCTCATCTCCAAATCCTAGTTCATCACTTGTAACCAATCTCCGTCTCGCGACTCCGATTGGTACTTGTAAGGTTGCTAGTAGTGTTGATTACTCTTTGTAGTTGATGCTAGTTGGATTATTTGGTGGAAGAGTTTATGTTCAGATCCTTGATGCTACTCATTATCTCTCTGGTCATGATTATGATTATGCTTTGTGAGTATTTACTTTTGTTCCTGAGGACATGGCATAAGTCATGCTAATAGTAGTCATGTGAATTTGGTATTCATTCGGTAATTTGATATGTTGTATGTTGTTTTTCCTCCCGTGGTGTTATGTGAACGTAGACTACATAACACTTCACCATTATTTGGGCCTATAGGAAGGCATTGGGAAGTAGTAAGTAGATGATGGGTTGCTAGAGTGACAGAAACTTAAACCCTAGTTTATGCGTTGCTTCGTAAGGGGCTGATTTGGATCCACTAGTTTAATGCTATGGTTAGACTTTGTCTTAATTCTTCTTTCGTAGTTGCGGATGCTTGCGAGAGGGGTTAATCATAAGTGGGATGCTTGTCCAAGTAAGGGCAGTACCCAAGCGCCAGTCAACCCAAATATCAAACTATCAAAGTAACGAACGCGAATCATATGAACAAGATGAAAACTAGCATGACAGAAATTCCCGTGTGTCCCCAGGAACGTTTTTCCTCCTATAAGACTTTGTCCAGGCTTGTGCCTTGCTACAAAAGAGATTGGGCCACTTTGCTGCACCGTTGCTACTTTTGTTACTTGTTTCTTGCTACGAATCATCTCACCACACAATCACTTGTTACCGACAATTTCAGTGCCTGCAGATTTTACCTTGCTGAAAACCACTTGTCAGATCCTTCTGCTCCTCGTTGGGTTCGACACTCTTACTTACCAAAAGGACTACGATTGATCCCCTATACTTGTGGGTCATCAAGACTCTTTTCTGGCGCCGTTGCCGGGGAGTGAAGCGCCTTTGGTAAGTGGAACTTGGTAAGGAAACATTCATATAGTGTGCTGAAATTTATTGTCACTTGTCACTATGGATACTAATCCTTTGAGGGGCTTGTTCGGGGTATCTTCACCTCGAATGGAAGCACAAAGAGTTTCTCCTCAACCTGCTGCACCTACTGAAAATATTTGCTTTGAATTTCCTTCGGGTATGTTTGAGAAACTGCTGGCTAATCCTTTTACAGGAGATGGAACATCACATCCAGACTTGCATCTAATCTATGTAGATGAAGTTTGTGGTTTATTTAAGCTTGCAGGTTTGCCTGAGGATGAGGTCAAGAAGAAGGTCTTTCCTTGATCTTTTAAGGAGAAGGCATTGACATGGTATAGGCTATGTGATGATACTCGATCATGGGACTACAATCGGTTGAAATTGGAATTTCATCAAAAGTTTTATCCTATGCATTTAGTACACCGTGATCGGAATTATATTTATAATTTTTGGCCTCGTGACAGAGAAAGCATCGCTCAAGCTTGGGGGAGGCTTAAATCAATGCTATATTCATGCCCCAATCATGAGCTATCGAGAGAAATTATCATTCAGAACTTTTATGCTAGGCTTTCTCATGATGATCGCACCATGCTTGACACTTCTTGTACTGGTTCTTTTAGGAAGAGAGATATTGACTTCAAATGAAATTTATTGGAGAGAATTAAATGCAACTCTGAAAATTGGGAGCTTGAAGAAGGTAAGGAGTCAGGTATGAATTTCACGTTTGATTGCGTTAAATCCTTTGTTGAGACAAATACTTTTTGTGACTTTAGGGCTAAGTATGGACTTGACTCTCAGATAGTAGCTTCATTGTGTGAATCTTTTGCTGCTCATATTGATCTCCCCAAAGAGAAGTGGTTCAAATATCATCCTCCTTTAGAAGTCAATGTAGTTAAACCCATTCCAGTTGAAGAGAAAGTCATTGCCTATAATAATCCTATGGTTCCGAGTGCTTACATTGAGAAACCACCTTTCCCTGTTAGGATAAAGGATCATTCCAAAGCTTCAACTGTGATACATAGAGGCTACATTAGAACGCCTACACCCCCTGAGCAAATTAGAGTTGAACCTAGCGTTGCAATTATCAAAGATCTTCTGTCCGACGATGTTGAGGGACATAATATTCACTTCTGTGAAGATGCTGCTAGAATTGCTAAACCTCACGCTAGAGACAAACATAGGCCTGTTGTTGGCACGCCTGTTTTTTCTGTTAAGATAGGAGATCATTGCTATCATGGTTTATGTGACGTGGGTGCTACTGTTAGTGCAATACCTCAATCCTTATATGATGAAATCAAAGATGAGATTTCACCTGTTGAGATAGAACCTATTGATGTCAATATTCAGCTTGCCAATAGAGATACTATCGGCCCTGTGGGAATTGTTAGGGATGTTGAAGTCTTGTATGGTAAAACGAAGTATCCTGCTGATTTCCTCGTTCTTGCTACCGCACAAGATAACTTTTGTCCCATCATGTTTGGCAGACCCTTCCTCAATACCGTCAATGCTCATAGTGACTGTGAGAAGCAAACTGTCACTGTTGGCTTTGAAGGTGTGTCACATGAGTTCAATTTCTCCAAGTTTGGTAGACAACCTCATGAAAAGATGTTGCCTAGTAAGGATGAAACTATTGCCTTAGCTTCTATTGCCGTGCCTCCTACTGATCCCTTAGAGAAATACTTGCTTGAGCATGAAAATGATATGCATATGGATGAAAGGGATGAAATAGATAGAGTTGTCTTAGAACAATATCCTATCCTTAAGAATAACTTGCCTGTTGAACTGCTTGGGGATCCACCCCCACCAAAGGGTGATCCTGTGTTCGAGCTTAAACAGTTTCCTGATACTCTTAAGTATGCTTATCTGGATGAAAAAGAGATATATCCTGTTATTATTTGTGCTAGCCTCTTAGAGCATGAAGAAAAGAAGTTACTAAAAACTCCGAGGAAGGACCGTGCTGCTATTGGATATACTCTTGATGATCTTAAGGGCATTAGTCCCACTCTATGCCAGCACAAGATTAAAATTGATCCTGACTTCAAACCAGTCGCTGATCATCAAAGGAGATTAAATCCTAAGATGAAAGAAGTAGTAAGAAAAGAAATACTAAAGCTCGTGGAAGCGGGATTATCTATCCTGTTGCTCATAGCGATTGGGTGAGTTCGGTGCATTGCGTCCCTAAGAAGGGAGGCATTACCGTTGTCCCTAATGATAAGGATGAATTGATCCCACAGAGGATTATTACTGGCTATAGGATGGTGATCAATTTTAGGAAACTGAATAAGGCCACTAGGAAAGATCATTACCCTCTGCCTTTTATCGACCAAATGCTAGAAAGGCTGTCTAAACACACACACTTTTGCTTTCTAGACGGTTATTCTGGTTTCTCCCAAATACGAGTTGCACAATCTGATCAGGAGAAAACCACTTTCACCTGCCCTTTCGGTACCTTTGCTTATAGACGCATGCCTTTTGGCTTATGTAATGCACCTGCCACCTTTCAAAGATGTATGATGGCTATATTCTCTGACTTCTGTGAAAAGATTGTCGAGGTTTTCATGGATGACTTTTCCGTTTATGTGTCTTCTTTTGATGATTGCCTCAGCAACCTTGATCATGTCTTGCAGAGATGTAAAGACACCAATCTTGTCTTGAATTGGGAGAAGTGCCACTTTATGGTTAATGAAGGCATCATCTTAGGACATAAAATTTCTGAAAGAGGTATTGAAGTCGATAAGGCTAAGGTTGATGCAATCGAGAAGATGCCATACCCCACAGATATCAAAGGTGTAAGAAGTTTCCGTGGTCATGCTGGTTTCTATAGAAGGTTCATTAAAGACTTCTCTAAGATTTCTAGGCCTCTTACCAATCTCTTGCAAAAGGATATTCCTTTTGTCTTTGATGTTGATTGTGAGGAATCCTTTGGAATACTTAAGAGGGCTTTGATAACTGCACCTATTGTTCAACCACCTGATTGGAACTTGCCTTTTGAAATCATGTGTGATGCTAGTGATTATGCTGTTGGCGCTGTTCTAGGGCAAAGAGTTGATAAAAAGTTGAATGTTATTCACTACGCTAGTAAAACTCTAGATAGTGCCCAAAGAAACTATGCTACTACGGAGAAAGAATTTTTAGCAGTCATGTTTGCATGTGAAAAGTTCAGGTCTTACATAGTTGATTACAAAGTCATTATTCACACTGATCATGCTGCTATTAAGTACCTCATGGAGAAGAAGGCCGCTAAACCTAGACTTATAAGATGGGTTTTCTTGCTACAAGAATTTGATTTGCACGTTGTTGGCAGAAAGGGTGCTGATAACCCCGTAACAGATAACTTGTCTAGGTCGGAGAACGTTCTTGATGACCCACAACCTATTGATCATAGCTTTCCCGATGAGCAATTGAATGTCATCAATGCTTCACGTAGTGCACCGCGGTATGCTGATTATGCAAACTATATCGTTGCCAAATATATACCTCCTAGTTTCACATACCAGTAAAAGAAGAAATTCTTGTTTGACTTGAGACATTACTTCTGGGATGATCCTCACCTTTATAAGGAAGGAGTATATGGTGTTATTAGATGTTGTGTACCTGAACATGAACAAGGACAGATCCTACATAAGTGTCACTCTGAGGCCTACGGAGGACACCATGCGGGAGATAGAACTGCACACAAGGTATTGCAATCAGGTTTCTATTGGCCCACTCTCTTCAAGGATTCCCGTAAGTTTGTCTTGTCTAGTGACGAATGTCAAAGAATAGGTAATATTAGCAAACGTCAGGAAATGCCTATGAACTATTCACTTGTCATTGAACCATTTGATGTCTCGGGCTTTGATTACATGGGACCTTTTCCAAAATCCAACGGGTATACTCATATCCTACTTGCTGTTGATTACGTCACTAAGTGGGTAGAAGCTATCCCCACCAGTAGTGCTGATCACAACACTTCTATCAGGATGCTTAAAGAAGTTATTTTCCCTAGATTTGGAGTCCCTAGATATCTAATGACCGACGGTGGTTCGCACTTCATTCATGGTGCTTTCCGTAAAACGCTTGCTAAGTACGATGTCAACCATAGAATTGAGTCTCCCTACCATCCTCAGTCCAGTGGTCAAGTAGAGCTGAGCAACAAAGAGATTAAACTAATTCTGCAAAAGACTGTCAACAGGTCTAGAAAGAATTGGTCTAAGAAGCTCGATCATGCACTGTGGGCTTATAGAACTTCCTATAAGAATCCCATGGGCATGTCTCCGTACAAAATGGTGTACGGTAAAGCATGTCATTTACCTCTTGAACTAGAGCATAAAGCTTATTGGGCAATAAAAGAGATCAACTTTGATTTCAAACTTGGCGGTGAGAAGAGGTTATTTGACATTAGCTCGCTTGATGTATGGAGAACTCAGGCATATGAGAATGCCAAGTTGTTCAAAGAAAAGGTTAAGAGGTGGCATGAGAAGTGAATACAAAAGTGTGAGTTCAATGTAGGTGATTATGTATTGCTATACAACTCTTGTTTAAGATGCTTTGCAGGCAAGCTTCTCTCTAAATGGGAAGGTCCCTATGTTGTTGAGGAAGTATATCGTTCCGGTGCTATCAAGATCAACAACACAGAAGGTAATTGTCCGAGAGTTGTAAATGGGCAGAGAATCAAGCATTATATCTCACGTACTCCCATAAATGTTGAAAGCAATATCATCAATACCATAACTCCGAAAGAATACCTAAGGGATATTTATCAGCGTGTTTTAGACTCCGGAAACGAAGAGGTATGTGATTCGGTAAGAAAACAGAGTCCAAAACTTTTCCAGTAGGAAATTTTCTCCGTTTTGGAATATTTGAAAAAATACAAAAAATGGAAGTAGTCCGGAAAGTGCGCGAGGAGGCGACAAGCCTGCACGGCGTGGGCCCACCCCCTGGCCGCGCCGTGAGGGCTTGTGGCCACCTCGTGTGCCTCCCGGACTCCGTTTTCGTGCAGGGTACTCCTTCTAGTCTGGAAAAAATCATTATATATACTGCCGTTTGGTCAACGTGGATTTTTTCCTGATTAATAAAAAATACTGGGCCAAAGAAGCGCCAGAGGGGCGCCAGGGGTTGGCCACAAGCCTGCACGGCGCGACCACCCCCCAGGCTGCGCCATGAGGGCTTGTGGGCAACCTGCTGGCCCACTTTCCCCCCTCTTCATCTATATGAAGGGTTTCGTCCAGGAAAAAATCAGGGAGGAGCTTTTTCGTGGTTTTGCCGCCGCCACGAGGCGCAACTTGAGCAGGACCAATCTAGAGCTGCGGCAGGATGATCCTGCCGGGGAAACTTCCCTCCCGGAGGGGGAAATCGTCGCCATCGTCATCACCAACACTCCTCTCATCGGAGGGGACTCGTCACCATCAACATATTAATCAGCACCATCTCATCTCCAAACCCTAGTTCATCACTTGTAACCAATCTCCGTCTCGCGACTCCGATTGGTACTTGTAAGGTTGCTAGTATCGTTGATTACTCTTTGTAGTTGATGCTAGTTGGATTATTTGGTGGAAGAGTTTATGTTCAGATCCTTAATGCTTCTCAATACCTCTCTGGTCATGATTATGATTATGCTTTGTGAGTAGTTACTTTTGTTCCTGAGGACATGGGATAAGTCATGCTAATAGTAGTCATGTGAATTTGGTATTCGTTCGGTAATTTGGTATGTTGTATGTTGTTTTTCCTTTAGTGGTGTTATGTGAATGTCGACTACATAACACTTCACCATTATTTGGGCCTAGAGGAAGGCATTGGGAAGTAGTAAGTTGATGATGGGTTGCTAGAGTGACAGAAGCTTAAACTCTAGTTTATGCGTTGCTTTGTAAGGGGCTGATTTGGATCCACTAGTTTAATGCTATGGTTAGAATTTGTCATAATTCTTCTTTTGTAGTTGCGGATGCTTGCGAGAGGGGTTAATCATAAGTGGGATGCTTGTCCAAGTAATGGCAGTACCCAAGCGCCGGTCCACCCACATATCAAACTATCAAAGTAACGAACACGAATCATATGAACATGATGAAAACTAGCATGACATAAATTCCCATGTGTCCTCTGGAGCGTTTTTCCTCCTATAAGACTTTGTCCAAGCTTGTCACTTGCTACAAAAGGGATTGGGCCACTTTGCTGCACCGTTGCTACTTTTGTTACTTGTTGCTTGCTACGAATCATCTCACCACACAAGCACTTGTTACAGACAATTTCAGTGCGTGCAGATTTTACCTTGCTGAAAACCACTTGTCAGATCCTTCTGCTCCTCGTTGGGTTCGACAATCTTACTTATCGAAAGGACTACGATTGATCTCCTATACTTGTGGGTCATCAGACTTCTCCGTTTACGGGTCTTCTTCTGATGATTGCCTCAGCAACCTTGATCGAGTTTTGCAGAGATGTAAAGATACCAATCTTGTCTAGAATTGGGAGAAGTGCAACTTTATGGTTAATGAAGGCATCGTCTTAGTACATAAAATTTCTGAAAGAGGCATTGAAGTCGATAAGGCTAAGGTTGATGCAATCGATAAAATGCCATGCCCCACAGATATCAAAGGTGTAAGAAGTTTCCTTGGTCATGCTGGTTTCTATAGAAGGTTCATTAAAGACTTCTCTAAGATTTCTTGGCCACTTACCAATCTCTTGCAATAGGATATTCCTTTTGTCTTTGATGATGATTGTGAGGAAGCCTTCGAGATACTTCAGAAGGCCTTGATAACTACACCTATTGTTCAACCACCTGATTGGAACTTACCTTTTGAAATCATGTGTGATGCTAGTGATTATGCTGTTGGTGCTATCCTAGGGAAAAGAGGTGATAAGAAGTTGAATGTTATTCACTATGCTAGTAAAACTCTAGACAGTGCCCAAAGAAACTATGCTTCTACGGAAAAGGAATTTTTAGCAGTCGAGTTTGCATGTGAAAAGTTCAGGTCTTACATAGTTGATTCCGAAGTCACTATTCACACTGATCACGCTGCTATTAAGTACCTCATGGAGAAGAAAGACACTCAACCTAGACTTATCAGATGGGTTCTCTTGCTACAAGAATTTGATTTGCATGTTGTCAACAGGAAGGGTGCTGATAACCCCGTAGCAGATAACTTGTCTAGGTTGGAGAATGTTCTTGATGACCCACAACCTATTGATGATAGCTTTCCCGATGAGCAATTGAAATTCATCAATACTTCATGTAGTGCACCGTGGTATGATGATTATGCAAATTATATTGTTGCCAAATATATACCACCTAGTTTCACATACTAGCAAAAGAAGAAATTCTTCTTTGATTTGAGACATTACTTCTGGGATGATCCTCACGTTTATAAGGAAGGAGTAGATGGTTGTTATTACACGTTGTGTACCTGAACATGAATAGGGACAGATCCTACAGAAGTGTCACTCCGAGTCCTACGGAGGACACCATGCGGGAGATAGAAGTGCACACAAGGTATTGCAATCAGGTTTCTGTTGGCCCACTCTCTTCAAGGATGCCCGTAAGTTTGTCTTGTCTTGTGACGAATGTCAAAGAATAGGTAATATCGGTAAACGTCAGTAAATGCCTATGAATTATTCACTTGTCATTGAACCATTTGATGTTTGGGGCTTTGATTATATGGGACCTTTTCCAAAATCCAATGGGTATACTCATATCCTAGTTGGTGTTGATTACGTCACTAAGTGGGTAGAAGCTATCCCAACCAGTAGTGTTGATCACAACACTTCTATAAGGATGCTTAAAGAAGTTATTTTCCCTAGATTTGGAGTCCCTAGATATCTGATGACCGACGGTGGTTCACATTTCATTCATGGTGCTTTCCGTAAAACGCTTGCTAAGTACGATGTCAATCATAGAATTGCGTCCCCCTATCACCCTCAGTCCAGTGGTCAAGTAGAGCTAAGCAATAAAGAGATTAAACTAATTCTGCAAAAGACTGTCAATAGGTCTAGAAAGAATTGGTCTAAGAAGCTCGATGATGCACTGTGGGCTTATAGAACTGCCTATAAGAATCCCATGGGCATGTCTCCGTACAAAATGGTGTACGGTAAAGCATGTCATTTACCTCTTGACCTAGAGCATAAGGCTTATTGCGCAATCAAATAGCTCAACTTTGATTTCAAACTTGCTGGTGAGAAGAGGTTATTTGATATTAGCTCTCTTGATGAATGGAGAACTCAGGCATATGAGAATGCCAAGTTGTTCAAAGAAAAGGTTAAGAGCTGGCATGATAAAAGGATACAAAAGCGTGAGTTCAATGTAGGTGATTATGTCTTGCTATATAATTCTTGTTTAAGATTTTCGCACGCAAGCTTCTCTCTAAATGGGAAGGTCCTTACATTGTTGAGGAAGTATATCGTCCCGCTGCTATCAAGATCAACAACACGGAAGGTAATTGTCTGGGAGTGGTAAATGGGCAGAGAATCAAGCATTATACCTCAGGTACTCCCATAAATTTTGAAAGCAATATTATCAATACCATAACTCCGGAGGAGTACCTAAGGGATATTTACGAGTCTGTTTCAGACTCCGAAAACGAAGAGGTATGTGATTCGGTAAGTAAACAAACTCCAAAAATTTTCCAGTAGGATTTTTTGTCCATTTTGGAATTTTTGAAAAATAGAAATATTTTAAGTAGTCCGGAAAGCGCACGAGGAGGCGACAAGCCTGCCAGGCGCGGGCCACCCCCTGGGGGGCTTGTGGCCACCTCGTGTGCCCCCGGACTGTGTTTTCTTGCGGATTACTCCTTCTGGTCTAGAAAAAAGCATTATATATTCTCCCGAAAGGTCTGACCCTTCTGGTCTGTGTTTTTTTGTTTCGAGCCTGTTTCTGCTGCAGATCTAGATTGCTATGGCATCTTCAAAAGCTCTGAAGGACAAGATCTTCGAGAAGGTCATCAATCCCTACCTCGCGGGAGTGTTGCAACACCCTCAATCTACCGACATGCGTTAGGGGATGTTGCACATCCGTGATGTTGAGGGGCCCAAGAAGACCGGAAGCATGGAGACGAGGCTCGAAGCAATGGAGCAATAAGTCTTCAAGTGCCAAGGGATGGTGGAGCGTGGACTCAACACCAACCACATGATGATCACAGAGTTCACCAACAAGCACAAGATCGATGCCAATGACATCGGGAAGCACCTCTCCAGGCTCTATGACAGAATTGATCACCTCCAAGCCCAGATCTATGACCTGCAGAACCAAAACTGTGAGTATGAGTATAGATTTAAATCAATACGGTTGGCTGCAGATTTGAGGATTCCGGAGACTTGGTCATCTTTCCATGATGGAGCACCTATGCCTTGGAAGAAAGAGGATCAAACCCATGTTGCAACAACTCCACCACGATCACCTCCAAAGGAAGACGACTAAGCATGGGTATGGGCAATCCCCTTGGCTTGTGCCAAGCTTGGGGGAGTTGCCCCGGTATCGTATCACCATCACATCTTTTGCCTTTACCTTTTCTTAGTTCGTTCCTTTTTGGTTTTATCTTTCTCTAGTAGAAATAAAGGTCTTAGTGTTTTAGGCTTGAGTTTTGCTTTGTGTCACCCCCGATGTATTCGAGCTCATGAGCCATATAATAAAGAGTGTCTTAGTTAAGGGCCTTGTCCCATGCCATGATCAAAAGGATGATAAAAGAATAAAAGCATGATAGATCATGCAATGATCTTATGGGAAGTGATGGCTTCACATATAAAAAGAATGATGATTGAAACTTGTTGAGGGTAGAAAAACATAGACCTTGGTCATTGTTGAAATTAATAGGAAATGATAAAGAATGAGCTGTTCACATATAAATATATCATATTTGACACCATCTATGATTGTGAACACTCACTACACTATTACATGCTTAGAAGTGGATGTTGGACAAGGAAGACAACATAATGAATTGTGTTTGCTTGGTTTCGAACAATGTTATATGACTAGTGGAGATCCCTTAGCATGTGACGACTGCTTCCACCTCATATTAGCCAAACCTCCCGCACCAAGTAGAGATAATACTTGTGCATCCATAAACCTTCAACCCAGTTTTGCCATGAGAGTCCACCATACCTACCTATGGATTGAATAAGATCCTTCAATTAAGTTGTCATCGGTGCAAGCAATAAAAATTGCTCCCTAAATATGTATGATCTATTAGTGTGTGGAAAATAAGCTTTGTACGAACCTGTGAAGAGGAAGACATAAAAGCGACAGACTACATAATAAAGTTCTTTATCACAGGAGGCAATATAAAGTGACGTTCCTCCACCCTAAGAGGACGCACATCCAAACCTCAAAAGCGCATGACAACCTCTGCTTCCCTCTACGAAGGACTATCTTGTACCTTCACTTTTTGCCCTTGAAAGAGTCATGTTGATCTACACCAATTCCTTATTTCGCCTTTATCTTGGCTAACGTCATATGCTAGGGAAAGATATGTATTCATATGTCAACTTGGAAGTAAGTATTCATGAATTATTATTGTTGACATTACCCTTGAGGTAAATGGTTGGGAGGCGAAACTATAAGCCCCTATCTTTCTCTGTGTCCTACTGAAACTTTGATCTCATGAATACCACGTGAGTTGTAGCAATTGTAGAGAACGAAAATATGATTGAGTATGTGGATTTGCTTTACAAGCTCTTATTTGACTCTTTCCAATGTTGTGATAAATTGCAATTGCTTCAATGACTAAAGGCTATCGGTGGTTAATTCTCGGTAAGGTTCTGATCCATACTTTACTTTGTGAAGGAATTGTCACTTTGGCATAAGAGATGATATGATGGTATTGTTGTTCTGATCATGATCATGATGCCTGCATGTTCATATCTTGTTTTGTCAACACCTCTCTCTCTAAACATGTGGGCATATTTATTGATCTCGGCTTTCGCTTGACGACAAGCGAGGTATAAGCTTGGGGGAGTTGATACGTCCATTTTGCATCAAGCTTTCATGTTGATATTTATCGCTTTATGGGCTGTTATTACACTTCACGGTACAATAATTATGCCTTTTCTCTCTTATTTTGCAAGGTTTACATGAAGAGGGAGAATGTCGGCAACTGGAATTCTGGCCTGAAAAAGGAGCAAGTTTGAGATACCTATTCTGCGCAACTCCAAAAACCGTGAAAATCAACGAGGATTTTTTTGGGATTTATAAAAAATATTGGGCCGAAGAAGTACCAGAGGGGCGCCAGCAGGAGGCCACAAGCATGCTAGGCGTGGCCTCCCCCTGGCCGCGCCTAGGGGGCTTTTGGGCTCCCACTTGGCCCTCTGGCTCCCTTCTTTTGCTACAAGAAGGGTTTCGTTCCAGAAAAATCAGGAGGGGGTTTTCGGAGGATTCGCCGCCGCCACGTGGCGGAACTTGAGCAGAACCAATCTAGAGCTCCGGCAGGACGATCCTGCCGGGGAAACTTCCCTCCCAGAGGGGGAAATCGTCGCCATCGTCATCACCAACACTCCTCTCATCGGAGGGGACTCATCACCATCAACATCTTCATCAGCACCATCTCATCTCCAAACCCTAGTTCATCTCTTGTAACCAATCTCCGTCTCGCGACTCCGATTGGTACTTGTAAGGTTGCTAGTAGTGTTAATTACTCTTTGTAGTTGATGCTAGTTGGATTACTTGGTGGAAGATTATATGTTCAGATCTTTGATGCTACTCATTACCTCTTTGGTCATGAATATGATCATGCTTTGTGAGTAGTTACTTTTGTTCCTGAGGACATGGGATAAGTCATGCTATAAGTAGTCATGTCAATTTGGTATTCGTTCGATATTTTGATGTGTTGTATGTTGTCTCTCCTCTAGTGGTGTTATGTGAACGTCGACTACATAACACTTCACCATTATTTGGGCCTAGAGGAAGGCATTGGGAAGTAGTAAGTAGATGATGGGTTGCTAGAGTGACAGAAGCTTAAACCCTAGTTTACGCGTTCCTTCGTAAGGGGCTGATTTGGATCCACTAGTTTAATGCTATGGTTAGACTTTGTCTTAATTCTTCTTTCATAGTTGCGGATGCTTGCGAGAGGGGTTAATCATAAGTGGGATGCTTGTCCAAGTAAGGGCAGTACCCAAGCGCCGGTCCACCCACATATCAAACTTTCAAAGTAACGAACGCGAATCATATGAACATGATGAAAACTAGCTTGACAGATTTTCCCATGTGTCCTCGGGAGCGTTTTACCTCCTATAAGACTTTGTCCAGGCTTGTCCCTTGCTACAAAAGGGATTGGTCCACTTTTCTGCACCGTTGTTACTTTTGTTACTTGCTACTTGCTATGAATCATCTCGCCACACAACTACTTGTTACCGATAATTTCAGTGCTTGCAGATATTACCTTGCTGAAAACCACTTGTCAGATCCTTCTGCTCCTCGTTGGGTTTGACACTCTTACTTATCGAAAGGACTACGATAGATCCCCTATACTTGTGGGTCATCACACCACTTCCTATATCTTTGCCTTTTTCCCTTGACAAAGCGACATGTGTTGGGGGAATGATCTAGACATATATATGTACACAAATATATTTGATCAGGAATTATTATTGTTGACAATTACCTATATGATAAATAAGTTGGGAGGCGAAACAGTAAGCCCCTATCTTTGTCTATATTCGATGGAGGCTATTTGCTCTAAAAATATGCTTTGAGTGTTAGCAATCATGGAAGACTACATGATAGTTGAGCATGCGGAATTTGCTAAATCAAAGCTCTTACATAGACCCTTGCTGAAAATAAGATGAATTGCAATTGTCCGATGACTAGGATTATGGTTTGTTAGTTTTCAAGAATCTTTTTGGTCTATACTTTAACATGTGAATAGCTTGTTACTTCATAATGAGAAGTTTTATGAGATGAGCTACTGTTTATGATATATAATGATGCTAGAAAAAAGTGTGAAATTATCATTGATCAAACTTGTGCACTTGCTAGCATTCACACTTGATAAATTATTTCTTTTATCATTTACCTACTCGAGGACGAGAAGGAATTAAGCTTGGGGATGCTGATACGCGTATCTATAATTTATGAAGCATTCATGCCATGTTTACAATAATTCTATATGATTTTGGTTTGATTTTATTAGAACTAACCAGAGTGACGATGTTTTCAGTAGAACTACCATGCTGTCAATTTTTGTGCACAAATAGAAGTTCTCGGAATGGGCTGAAAATTTACGGTGATTTTTATGGACCAAAAGAGACCGCCGAAGCACCAGACCTGGGTCATGAAGTGGATGAGGAAGCCACAAGCCTGCTGGGTGCGACCACCCCTAGGCTGCGCCCCCTGGCTTGACACTTCCTCGGGAACCTTCTAGACGTGAGACCGACGCCAAAAATTCCTATAAAGACCAAAACCCCCAGAAAGAAGCCTAGATCGGGAGTTCCGTCGCTGCAAGCCTCTAGAGCCATGAAAAACCAATCGAGAGCCCGTTCCGGCATCCTGCCGGAGGGGGAAACCATCACCGGAGGCCATCCCGTCGGTCTCCATGATGAGGAGGGAGTAGTTCACCCTCGGGGCTGAGGGTATGTATCAGTAGCTATGTGTTTGATCACTCTCTCTCTCTTGTGTTCTTGGGATCGCACGATCTTGATGTACCACGAGCTTTATTAATATAGATGAATCATATGGAGTTTTCCCCTCTCTATCTTCTTGTGATGAATTGAGTTTTCCGTTTGAAATTTTCTGATCGGATTGAGTCTTTAAGGATTTGAGAACACTTGATGTATGTCTTGCGATGGGATACCTATGGTGACAATGGGATGCTCTATTGATCCACTTGGTGTAAATTTTGGTGATCAAATTGCGGGTTCCGTGAACTTGGGAATCTATGCATAGGGGTTGGCACATGTTTTCGTCTTGACTTTCCGGTAGAAACTTTGGGGCACTCTTTGAAGTTCTTTGTGTTGGATTGAACATGATGAATCTGAAATTATGTGATGAATATTGTATAATCATGCCCATGGGTACTTGTGGTGACATTGGAGTATCTAGGTGACATTAGGGTTTTGGTTGATGTGTATATTAAGGTGTTATTTTAGTACAAACTCTAGGGATGTTCATGACAGTTATAGGGATAGCTCATAAGATTGATCAGAAAAGATAACTTTGAGGTGGTTTCATACCCTACAATAATTTCTTCGTTTGTCTCTCCGCTATTTGTGACTTTGGACTGAACTCTTTGTCGCACGTGAGGGATTTATATATGATTCAACTATGTTAGTATTGTTGAGAGAACTTGTAGTAGTGCAACTATGGACCCTAGGCCTTGTTTCCAAGCATTTATAAAACGTTTTGCTCGCTGTTTATTATTTGTTACCTTGTTGTTTTTATATTTTTAGATTGCAAAAACCTGTATCTACCATCCATATTAGACTTGTATCACCACCCCCTTCGCCGAACTAGTGCACCCATACAATTTACCATTGTATTGGGTGTGTTGGGGACACAAGAGACTCTTTTTTATTTGATTGCAGGGTTGCTTGAGAGAGACCATCTTCATCCTACTCCTCCCACAGATTGATAAACCTTAGGTCATCCACTTGAGGGAAACTTGCTATTGTCCTACAAAACTCTGCGCTTGGAGGCTGCTACCTCTTGACTTTCGTTGGTTTTTCCCTTGAAGAGGAAAGGGTGATGCAGCACAGAAGCGAGAAGTATTTCCCTCAGTTTGAGAACCAAGGTATCAATCCAGTAGGAGTATCAAGATGAGGCCCCAATGTACGTGCGCAAAAACAAACAAATTTGCAAGGTGACATCTGTAGGTGAAAAGTGCAACAAAGTAATTTTGTAGATCTGAATATATGATGTGAAGTATACCTGGGGGCCATAGTGTTCACTAGAGGCTTCTCTCATGATAGCAAGTATTATGGTGGGTGAACGAATTACTGTCGAGCAATTGATAGAATCGCGCAAAGTCATGACGATATCTAAGGAAATGATCATACATATAGGCATCACGTCCGAGACAAGTAGACCGATACTTTATGCATCTACTACTATTACTCCACACATCGACCTCTATCCAGCATGCATCTAGTGTATTGAGTTCATAACAAACAGAGTAACGCCTTAAGCAAGATGACATGATGTAGAGGGATAAATTATGCAATATGATAGAAACCCCATCTTTTTACCCTTGATGGCAACAATACGATGCATGGCTCGCTACCCTTTCTGTCACTGGGTGAGGACACCACACGGTATGAACCCAAAACCAAGAACTTCTCCCATTAGCAGAATTATAGATCAAGTTGGCCAAACGAAACCCACAACTCAAAGAGAATTACAAGGATACGAAATCATGCATATAAGAGATCAAAGGAGACTCAAATAATATTCATCGATAATACGATCATAAATCCATAATTCATTGGATCTCGACAAACACACCGCAAAAGAAGGTTACATCGGATAGATCTCCATGAAGATCATGTAGAACCTTGTATTGAAGATCCAAGAGAGAGAAGAAGCCATTTAGCTACTAGCTATGGACCCGAAGGTCTGTGGTGAACTACTCCCGGATCATCGGAGAGGCAATGGTGTTGTTGAAGATGCCCTCCGTGTCTCAATCCCCCTCCGGCAGGGCACCAGAACGGTCCCCAGATGGGATCTTGCGGAGACAGAAGCTTGCGGCGGCGGAAAAGTACTTTCGTGGCTCTCTTTGGTGGTTTCGGGATTTTTGGGAATTTATAGGCGAAAGAGGTAGGCCAAAGGAGCCACAGGGGGCCCACGAGCCTGCTAGGTGCGCCCCCCTAGGGCGCACCTAGGGGGTTCGTGACCTCCCTCGAGACCTCATGTCTTGGTTCTCAAGTCCTCTGCGTATCCTCTGTTATGGAAAAAATCACCTCGGAGGTTTTATTCCGTTTGGACTCCGTTTAATATTCTTTTCTGAAAAAGGTCAAAAACACGGAAAAACAGAAATTGGCACTGGGCACTGAGTTAATAGGTTAGTCCCAAAAATGATACAAAATGGCATATAAATGCATATAAGACATCCCAAGTTGAGAATATAATAGCATGGAACAATAAAAAATTATAGATACGTTGGAGACGTATCAAGCATCCCCAAGCTTAACTCCTGCTCGTCCTCGAGTAGGGAAGTGATAAAGACCGAATTTTTACTGTGGAATGCTACCTAACATATTTGTTCTTTGTAACTTCTTTATTGTGGCATGAATCAGATCCATAAGATTCAAAACAATAGTTTAATATTGACATGAAAACAATAATACTTCAAGCATACTAGCAAAGTAATCATGAACTTTTGAAATAACAAGGCCAAAGAAAGTTATCCCTACAAAATCATATAGTCTGGCTATGCTCGATCATCCCCACACAAAGAATTTAAATCATCCACAACCCCGGTATTGGCCAAGTAATTGTTTTCACATTCTTACTTTCTCAAACTTTTTTCATCTCTCACGCAATACATGAGCGTGAGCCATGGATATAGCACTATAGGTGGAATAGAGTGTGGTGGAGGTTGTGAGGCAAAAAGGAGGAGATGGTCACATCGACTCGGCGTATCAATGGGCTATGGAGATGACCATCTATAGATATCAGTCTGAATGAGTAGGGATTGCCATGCAACGGATGCACAAGAGCTATAAGTGTGTGAAAGCTCAAAAAGAAAACTTGTGGGTGTGCACCCAACTAGCTTGCTCACGAAGACCTAGGGCAATTTTGAGGAAGCCCATCATTGGAATATACAAGCCAAGTTATATAATGAAAATTCCCACTAGTATATGAAAGTGACAAAACAAGAGACTCTCTATCATGAAGAACATGGTGCTATTTTGAAGCACAAGTGTGGAAAAAGATAGTAGCATTGTCCCTAATCTCTTTTTCTCTCATCATTTTTTTGTTTGGGTTCTTTGGCCTCTCTTTTTTTCATTTCATTTTTTTGGTGGGCATCTTTGGCCTCTTTTTTTATTTCCTCACATGGGACAATGCTCTAATAATGATGATCATCACACTTTTATTTACTTACAACTCAATACATAGAATAATAATGACTCTATATGGAATGCCTCCGACAGTGTACTCGGATGTGCAACGATCTAGCTTAGTGTATGACGTTGAAACATCTCGCTAGCTATCTTACGATCATGCAATGGCTATATGAAAATGACGACACATGTCATGATACGGAACGGTGGAAGTTGCATGGCAATATATCTCGGAATGGCTATGAAAATGCCATAATAGGTAGGCATGGTGGGTGTTTTGAGGAAGGTATATGGTGGGTTTGTGCACCAGTGAGAGTTGCGCGTCACTAGAGAGGCTAGCAATGGTGGAAGGTGAGAGTGCATCTAGACCATGGACTCACATTAGTCATGAAGAACTCATATACTTATTGCGAAAGTTTTATTAGTAATCGAAACAAAGTGCTAAATGCATAGTCCTAGGGGAAGGGTTGGTAGGTGTTAACCATCGCGCGATCCCGACCGCCACACAAAGGATGACAATCAATAAATAAATTATGCTCCGACTTCCTAACATAGCGGTTCACCATACGTGCATGCTACGGGAATCACTAACCTCAACACAAGTATTTCTAGATTCACAACACCCTACTAACATGACTCTAATATTACCATATCCATATCTCAAAACTAATTGTGAGGAATCAAACTTCTCTTACTAATAAATGCAATCGAATATGAAAGTTTTTATTATATCCTCTTCGGATGCCTATCATATTTAGGACTAATTTCATAGCACACGCCAATTACCAAGTTACGTAGAGAGAGCACTCTCAAAATGATATAAGTGAAGATCGAGAGTTTTTATTTATACAAAATATGACACCGCTGTGCTCTAAACAGATTGAAGTGAAGCACTAGAGCAAAATCATCTAGCTCAAAAGATATAAGTGAAGCTCATTGGAGCAAAATTATCTAGCTCAAAAGATATAAGTGAAGCACATGCGAGCTAAACTGCCTAACTCAAAAGATATAAGTGAAGCTCATTGAGTATTCTAACAAATTCACAATGAGTGTGTGTCCTTCTCAAAAAGGTGTGCAGCAAGGATGATTGTGACAAAAAAAATCAAAGACTCCTATAATACACGATGCTCCAAGCAAAACACATATCATGTGGTAAATAAAAATATAGCTCCAAGTAACGTTACCGATGGATTGAAGACGAAAGAGGGGGCTTTTTGGTGTCCTTGAATTTGGCTTGGGATGACTTGGGCATCCCCAAGCTTAGGCTCTTTCCATTCTTTATTCCATTGTATATAAGAATATCACCCAAAACTTGAAAACTTCACAACACAAAACATAAACAGAAACTCGTGATATCATTAGCATTAGAAAACAAACCACCAACTTTTAGGTACTATAGTAAACTTGATTTCCATTTTAGATTGATGTTATATTACTTTATCTCACTTTTCCATGGCTCGTACCCCCCGATACTAACCATAATTTCATCAAAAGAAGCAATCAACACAACAAAACAGAATATGTCAAAAACAGACCAGTCTGTAGCAATCTGTATATTTCGTATACCTCTGCTATACCAAAAATACATAAACATTATTAAAATTAGGGAAATTTGTATATAAATCAGAAGCAAAAAGAATCAACTCAAAAGCTTTTTCTGGATAGTAATTAAAAATAATTTCATGAGCACAAAGTTTCTGTCTTTTTCAGCATGATTAAACAACTATCACCAAAACTAATCATAAAGGTTCTACTTGGCACGAACACTAATTAAAACATAAAAAACACAATCATAACATAATTATGATGGTGTGGACTCAACAAAACAGAAAGTAAAAAGAAAAAATAAATTTATTCATTGGGTTGCCTCCCAACAAGCGCTATCGTTTAACACCCTTAGCTAGGCATTGATAATTCCATGATGCTCACACAAATACAAGAATTGAAGCACAACAAGAGCATCATAAAGCATGTTAAAATCACATATAAGTCTAACATACTTCCTATGCATAGGAATTATATAGGAAAACAAATTATCAAGACAACCAAGAGCTACCATATGCAAGGAAGAAGAAAGAGACAATAGCAATCTCCACATAACGAGAGGTGATTTAGTGATATGAAAATTTCTACAACCATATTTTCCTCTGTCATAATAATTACATGTGGGATCATATTCAAATTCAACAATATAACTATCACATAGGATATCCTTTTCATGATCCACGTGCATGCAAAGTTGACGCTCTTGAAAAATAGTAGGATTATCATCAACTAAAGTCATGACTTCTCCAAATCCAGTTTCAATATTATTGCAAACATTATTATAAATATCATATTCATCATGAGGCTTAAATTTTTTTTCAAGATTATAAGAAAAATCATCACCCCAATCATGATCATTGCAACAAGTAGTGGACATAGCAAAATTAGCATCCCCAAGCTTAGGGTTTTGCATATTTTCAGCATAATTGACATTCATAGAATTTATAATAAAATCATTGCAATCATGCTTTTCTTTAAAGGGGCTAGCAAGTGTGGATGCAAGAACAATAATTTCACGTTTAACATAAGGAACTATAGCAAGTTCATCTCCATATGCATCATTAATATTGGCATCGTGGCCACAAGCATAGAAAGCATCTGTTTATCAAGGGGAGATATTTTAATCATATCAACGGAATCACAATTATCTATAGGTTCAAGCATACCATTATTTTCCTCCAAAGAACCGGACATTCTCTCAATAAATTCAATAACATAGGCATTAGAAGCAAAGTTCTCACGACAGTAATTAAGTATGTCAAGATTTTCATATTTGTAGAGAGTAATATCATACTTTTCAATCAAAGAAGCAACTTCATGAGCACCCTTAAAAACAACAAATTCTTCAACTTGTTCAATATCATAATAGCTATAAACACCCTTTTCATAAGAATATAAGATTTCATTATCATTAAACTCACATAGGTAGGGAAGGTGTTTTTAGGGTTTTTAGAGCAACAAGTATAATCATAAATTTCACATAGATTCAAAGCATAGCATAGCAAACTATTTATGTGATGCCATAAGAGTCTCCCCTTTTCAGACAAACGGTGACGCACAAACTGAGCATGCTCATCTAAAGATTTCCCACCAACCAAGCTAGTTGGGGTTTCAGCACGAGCACAAAGGGATCAAAGATGATCCAAGTAGAAAACTTTAAGTGGATCCATATCAATAGATACTTAGCAAGCAAAGATGCAAGCATATTGAAGGCACATAGCACACAAGCAAAGGAAAGGCAAATGAGAAAGGCAAATATTTTTGTAAATTTTGTTTTTTAGAAGTGGGGGAGAGTAAAACGAGAGGCAAATGGAAAATAATGTAAACGCAAGAGATGAGTTTGCGATAGTTACTTGGTAGATATGCTTCACTTGAATACTCCCCGACAACGTCGCCAGAAATCCTTCTTTCTACCTCTTGACCTTGCGTTGGTTTTTCCCTTGAAGAGGAAAGGGTGATGCAGCATAGTAGCGTTAAGTATTTCCCTCAGTTTAAGAACCAAGGTATCAATCCAGTAGGAGTATCAAGATAAGGCACCAATGTACCTGCGCAAAAACAAATAAACTTCCACCCAACGCGAAAAAGGGGTTGTCAATCCCTTCATGATTATTTGCAAGGTGAGATCTGTAGGTGAAAAGTGCAACAAAGTAATTTTGTATATCTAAATATATGATGTGAAGTAGACCCGGGGGCCATAGTGTTCACCAGAGGCTTCTCTCATGATAGCAAGTATTACGGTGGGTGAACAAATTACTGTCGAGCAATTGATAGAATCGCGCAAAGTCATGACGATATCTAAGGCAATGATCATACATATAGGCATCACGTCCGAGACAAGTAGACCTATACTTTCTGCATCTACTACTATTACTCCACACATCGAGCGCTATCCAGCATGCATCTAGTGTATTGAGTTCATAACAAACAGAGTAACGCCTTAAGCAAGATGACATGATGTAGAGGGAGAAATTCATGCAATATGATATAAATCCCATCTTTTTACCCTTGATGGCAACAACACGATGCGTGCCTCGCGACCCTTTCTATCACTTGGTGAGGACACTGCACGATAGGAACCCAAAACCAAGCACTTCTCCTATTGCAAGAATTATAGATGAAGTTGGCCAAACGAAGCCCATAACTCGAAAAGAATTACAAGGATACAAAATCATGAATATAAGAGATCAAAGGAGACTCAAATAATATTCAAAGATAATCTGATCATAAATCCACAATTAATCGGATCTCGACAAACACACTGCAAAAGAAGGTTACATCGGATTGATCTCCATGAAGATCATGGAGAACCTTGTATTGAAGATCCAAGAGAGAGAAGAAGCCATCTAGCTACTAGCTATGGACCCAGAGGTTTGTGCTGAACTACTCACGCATCATCGAAGAGGAAATGGTGTTGATGAAGAACCCCCCCGTGTCCGAATCCCCTTCCGAAAGGGCACCAGAACGGTCCCCAGATGGGATCTTGCGAAGACACATGCTTGCGGCGGCGGAAAAGTATTTTCGTGGCTCTCTCTGGTGGTTTCGGGATTTTTGGGAATTTATAGACGAAAGAGGTAGGGCAAAGGAGCCACAGGGGCCCACGAGCCTGCTAGGCGCGCCCCCCTAGGGCGCGCCTAGGGGGCTTGTGACCTCCCCCGAGACCTCCTGCCTTGGTTCTAAAGTCCTCTGCGTATCTTCTGTGATGGAAAAAATCACCCCGCAAGTTTTATTCCGTTTGGACCCCGTTTAATATTATTTTCTAAAAAAGGTCAGAAACACGGAAAAACAGAAACTCGCACTGAGCACCGAGTTAAGAGGTTAGTCCCAAAAATTATATAAAATGGTATATAAATGCATATAAGACATCCCAAGTTGATAATATAATAGCATGGAACAATAAAAAATTATAGATACGTTGGAGACATATCAGGGGCCCAACACGAGTCTACAAGAAGATGGTTGTGTAGTAGACATCACGTGTCTTCATCTCCTGGCTGCGTCGAGCGTCGCCACTCGGTTTGGACGCGCCTACATCACTTGGCTGGCCAACGCGTCACCACTCGGTTGGAAGCATGCCCATTACTCGGCCACCTCGCGTGCCGTTACGCCACTGAACGCGACTTCATCACACGATCGCCCCTCATGTCTCCACTCAGCTGGACGCGTCTTCATCACTCAGACGCCTCGTGCATCACCACTCCATGCGGCACGTCTTCGTCACTCGGCTGGCCCGTGCGCTAGAGCTCAGCTGAGCACATCTAAACCACAACCCCAGTGGGTGACCGGCTTAGCGACGAACCTGACTTCACGTAATTTAAAACTACCCTGAGTAAGGACATGCTCCACACTCGGGAACTTAGCTCCGACTCTGTATCGCCTAAGTTAAAAACAACTCCGCGTACGGACATGCTCCACACTCAGAAACTTAGGTGTGACTCTGTATCGCCTAAGTGAAAAAGAACTCCGTGTATGGACATGCTCCACACCCGGGGCCCTAGCATCGATCCTGACTTAACCTAAGTAAAAACTAATCCGAGTACGGACATGTGATACGTCTCAAATGTATCGACTTTTCTAAACACTTTTGCTATTGTTTTGGCCTCATTCCTGCATGATTTGAATGAAACTAACCCGGACTAACGCTGTTTTCAGCAGAGCTGCCTGTATTGTTTTCTTGTGTGGAGGGAAATGGATTTTTAGCCTCCCGGAAAATTCCAATAAAAAATAGAGAAAATCCACGCATCGGGAGGAACCCCTGGGCCAGAAGATGGGCCACCGAGCCTCCATGCGACCTGTGGGCGCGGCCTGCCTCCTGGCCGCGCCGGGAGGCCGCCTGGGTGGGGCCCACCTCCTCTGGTGCCCTACCTTGGCTCCTATTTTTACCCGTGACTGAGAAATCCCAGAACAGAAGTCGTTTTGCAAGTTCTCGACCCGGAGCCGCCGCCACCCTCGGTTCTTCTCCGGGAGAGCTAATCCGGAGGCTGCCTAGGCCTCCGGAGAGGAGAAATCGTCGCCATCGTCATCGCCATTACCACTCCATCACTCTTCCATGACTTCCCCCATCATGTGTGAGAAATTCCCTGTTGTAGGTAAAGGGGATGGTAGGGTTTGGATGAGTTAGATCATGTAATAGTTCGTCATATTGTTGGGGGCATGTTGCCTATCATCTACTATGGTGTTTATCATCTTTGCTAGTACTTGTTACTCTTAATGCTTGTCACTTTGTGCCCGAGTGCCATGATTTCAGATCTGAATACCTTATGTTTTCATGAATATATTTGTGTTCTTGATCCTATCTATGAGTAGTATGCACCTATTATAGTTCGGAACCGGTGATCCCAATGGTGACAGCTTGGGACACCAAAGGGGATAGACTATGATTTGAGGATTCCATGTATCCATTGATTGTTAATGCTTTGTTCCGGTGCTCTTTGACAGGAGCACATTAATCTCCATAAGTTCCTTTTGGCGCCGTTGGTAGCAGGATGGTAGGACAAAATATGTTGTGCAAGTTCTTATTGCAAGCACGCACGACTACCTTGGGATACATGCCTAATGTTTGATATTTGCCTAGATGATCATTACTTTTCTATGTGCCTTGCCCCAAGTTAAATACATGATATCTCTCATCCATGACGAACCATCCATCTCCCTAGCCTACAGTGTTTTAATCCTGCTAGTCACCAGTTGCTCTACTTTAGCTGTTTTACTTTCGTTGCTTTGCCACCATCATTTCCGTTGCCACAATCACTTTCATATCACCGTTGCTACTAATATTTCGTTGCCAAGCAAGTACCTTTCAAGTGTGGTTGAATTGACAACTCAACTGTTAAAGCTTATAAATATTCTTTGCTTCCCCTTGTGTCGAATCAATAAATTGGGTTATCTTACCCGTGAAGACTGTTGCGATCCCCTATACTTGTGGGTTATCAAGACTATTTTCTGGTGCCGTTGCCAGGGAGCATAGCTTTATTTACAAGACTACTTGGAGTTATTTTGCTTGCTGCGATTTATCTGCTATTGGTAAGAAAGGAGACCCCAAGGTTCCATTTTTACCATCCACTACACGAAAAGGGAGCTTATAGAGTGTGCTGACTCTGACCCTGCTTCTGTTAACAAGCTGCTTGAAAAGCATTCTATGAAGAACAAATTTACTCCTGATCCTAAATTTGCTTCATCTCCTATTGGCATTGAGGATGCTGATTTTGATTTCTCTGTCAATCTTTCACTTATATCCATAGTTGAAGCTTACCCCTTTTATGGCAGAGAAAATGACGACGCTATTGCACACCTTACCAAGCTCACTGAGTTGGGTGGTTTAATTACTACATAGGACAAGAAGAGAAATTATTATGTTACTAAGCTACTCCCTTTCTCTTTGAACAAAGATGCTAAAGCATGGTATGATGCACTGCCATGTGGTTCCATTAAGAGTCCTCAAGATTTAGCTCAATCTTTTGTTGCTAAATATTTTCCTGCTCATAAGCAACATGCTGCTTTACAAAGAATATATAACTTTAAACAGTTGCAGGATGAACACCTCCCTAAAGCTTGGGGGAGGTATTGCACTTTACTCAAGGCTATACCGGGACATGGAGTTCTTAAGAATGAATTGCTTGATATATTTTATGCTGGTCTAACCGATGAATCTAGAACCTATCTGGATAGTTGTGCTGGTTGTGTTTTCAGGGAAAGAACACCGGACCATGCTGAAGAACTAATGGGCAAGATAGCTAAAAATCATGATGTTTGGTCCATTCCTGAACCACCTCCACCACCCAAGAAGAGGGGTATGCTTTTCTTGAGCCCCGAAGCTTTGCAAGAAGCTAAATAGTCTATTAAAGAGAAAGGTATTAAAGTTGAAGATGTGAAGAATCTACCTCCTATTGAGAAATTATGTGAGCCTACCACTCACCCACCTATGGTAGAGGTACACTCTATTTTAGAATTCAATGCAAGTGACATCCCTCATAGCATATGGTATAAAGACCCGAGGTGGTACACACACCCAGGACCCGCTCTATCCAGAGGGGCATCCAAAGAGGATCGAGAAAGATTCTCAATTGCAGGAAGAAGACGTTGTCAGTCCCACGAAGAAGAAGAAGAAACACAAGGAAGCTGACAACTCCAATGATCCCATAATTGATGAAGAACCTATTGTTGATCCTAATAATATATCTATTTCCGATGCTGAAACTGAAGATGGTGCTGAACCTGATAAAGATAATGAGAAGATTGATCCTCCCGAAGTACGAGAAGAAGAAGCGCCCGACAAGTGCAAGAGATATACTAGAGAAGACTTTGTTGCAAGAAGACATGGGAAGGAAAGAGAACCATGGGTACAGAAATCAATGCCCTTCCCAGGTAAGTCTTTCAAAACCAAAGAAGAAGAGCATTACAGTAAGTTTTGTGAATGGATGAAACCTCTTTTTCATCAAATTCCTTTGACTGATGCTATTAAGTTTCCTCCGTGCTCGAGGTATATGAAAGATATTGTTACTAATAAAAGAAAAGTTCCTAATGAGGCAATATCTACTATGCTTGGTAATTATTCTTTCAGTGGTGACATTCCAAAGAAGCTTGCTGATCCAGGTATACCCACCATTCCTTGCTCCATAAAAAATAATTATGTCAGAACTGCTTTGTGTGATCTTGGTGCAAGAGTGAGTGCTATGCCTTTATGTCTTTACAAAAGGCTTTGTTTATATAAACTAATCCCTACAGATACCTCTCTTCAAATGGCTGATAAGTCAACAACCGTTCCTGTTGGTATTTGTGAAGATGTTCCTGTTTAAGTTGCTAATTGCTTGATCGTTATTGACTTTGTTGTCCTTGACATGCCCGAGTATGGAGCATGTATATTATTCTTGGTAGACCTCACTTCGCCTAAGTGAAAACTACTCCGAGTATGGACATGCTCCACACTTGGGGACTTAGTCGTGACTCCATATCGCCTAAGTTAAAAACACTTCTGAGTCCGGACATGCTCCACACTCGGGGGCTTAGCTGTGAACCTAACTTCGCCTAAGTTAAAAACTAGTCTGAGTACAAACATGCTCCACAATTGGGAACTTAGCTGTGACTCCGTATCGCCTAAGTTAAAAACAACTCCGAGTACGGACATGCTCCACACTCGGGGGCTTAGTTATGAACCTGACTTTGCCTAACTTAAATATATCTCTGAGTACGGACATGCTCCACACTTGGGAACTTAGTTGTGAACCTGACTTGACCTAAGTGAAAAACTACTCCAAGTACGAACATGCTCCACTCTCTGGGCTTAGCTGCGAACCTGACTTCGCCTAAGTAAAAAACTACTCCGTGTACGGACATGCTCGACACTCGGGAACTTAGATGCGACTCCGTATCACCTAAGTTTAAAACAACCCCGAGTACGGACATGCTCCACACTCGGGGGCTTAGCTGCGAACCTGACTTCGCCTAAGTTAAAAAATACTCTGAGTACGTACATGGTCCACACACGGGAACCTAGTTGCGACTCCGTATCGCCTAAGTTAAAAACAACTCTGAGTACGGACATGCTACACACTCGGGGGCTTAGCTACGAAGTTGACTTCGCCTAAGTTGAAAACTACTCTGAGTACGGACATGCTCCACACTCGAGAACTTAGATGCGACTCTGTATCACCTAAGTTAAAAACAACTCCGAGTGCGGACATCCTCCACACTCAGGGACTTAGCTGCGAACCTGACTTCGCCTAAGTAAAAACTAATCCGAGTATGGACATACTCCACACTCGGGGGCTTAGCTATGAACCTGACTTCACGTAAGTTAAAAACTACTCCGAGTACGGACATGCTCCACACTCACGAACTTAGCTGCGACTACGTATCGCCTAAGTTAAAAACAACTCCGAGTGCGGACATCGATCCTCCACATTGGGGGACTTGGCTGCGAACCTGACTTTGCCTAAGTAAAAACTATTCTGAGTACGGACATCCTCCACACTCGGGGACTTAGCTGCGAATATGACTTTTCCTAAGTAAAAAGTATTCCGAGTACGGACATGCTCCACACTCGGGGGCTTAGCTGCAAACCTCACTTCGCCTAAGTTAAAAACTACTCCGAGTATGGACCTGCTCGAGACTCGAGACCTTAGCTACGACTCCGTATCGCCTAAGTTAAAAACAACTCTAAGTACGAACATACTCCACACTCGGGAGCTTAACTGCGAACCTGACTTCACCTAAGTTAAAATTACTCCGAGTACAGACATGCTCCACATTCGGGAACTTAGCTGCGACTCTGTGATACGTCTCCAACGTATCTATAATTTTTTATTGTTCCATGCTATTATATTATATGTTTTGGATGTTTTATATGCATTTATATTATTTTTGGAGCCTATTAATCTAGAGCCTAGTGCCGGTTTCTGCTTTTTCCATGTTTTTCAATATTGCAGATAAGGAATATTAAACGGAGTCCAAGCGGAATAAAATCTCCGGAAAGATTTTTCTTGGAACAGAAGACACGCAACAGACTTGGAGTAGGGGGCCAGACAATTGCCGGAAGGCCACAGGCCTACAGGGCGCGCCCTGGGGGGGGTGGGGTGGCCACGTCCCATGGCTTGTGGCCCCCCTACAGGTCTCCTAACCCTAATTCTTGGCTTGTAAATTCCCAAATATTCCCGTATCGCCAAAGAGAGGAATGAAAATAGTTTTCCGCCGCCGGGAGCCTCTATTTTTGAGAGGTCCGATCTGGGAGCCTTTTCCGGTAATCTGTCGGAGAGGGAATTGATCACGTAGGGCATCTACATCAACTTCATTGCCCCTCCGATGAAGCGTGAGTAGTTCACCACACACCTACGGGTCCATAGCTAGTAGCTAGATGGCTTCTTCTCTCTCTGATCTTCAATACCACGTTCTTCATGATCTTCATGGGGATCTATCCGATGTAATACTCTTTTGCGGTGTGTTTGTCGAGATCCAATGAATTGTCAGTTTATGTTCAAATTATCTATGAATATTATTTGAGTCTCTTGTGAATTCTTATATGCATGATTTCATATCTTTGCAAGTCTCTTCGAGTTATTGGTCTGGCCAACTGGATTCGTAATTGGTCCTTCCCATGTAAAATCTCGTTTCTAACATACCAGGAACGCCATAGGACCATGATAATTCTGCTGCGAACCGATACCTGGGATTCATCGAGGAGTTGAAGGAGCCATTCCTTGCATGTCTAGTTGATCAGCGATCTATCAGGTACCGGCCAATAGAGGCACATTATGTCCCATAAGGCGGCTGCATGTGGGCAAGCGAGGAGAGCATGAAATGATGATTCCTTCTCTCGATCACAGACCTGGCAGAAGCCATTCAGATCAAAATGTCGCCTCTTCTTCTCAGCGTCTGTAGGAAGGGAACCGGAGACAACTTGCTAGGCAAAGATCTTTAGTTTCGGAGGGACCTTTGTATCCCATATTAGCCTCCAAATTGGTCTATCACCAGTCGGGTTTGCACTAGATGAACCTGGATTGAACTGATCATAGTGAATCGCCATCGCTACATGATATGCACTTTTTACTGTCAAAACCCCTGATTTCTCCCATGGCCAAGAAATAAAATCCTCCCACCTCGGCGACGTTCTTATCTTTAAGATGGACTCCACATCCGGTTGCCAGAAGTGTTGACGAAGCAGCTCGACCCTCCAACAGCCCTGAACATCCAGGAATTCGCTCACTCTTTTTAACCTGCAATTCCGCTTTGGTGTGATGGGTATAAACGGCATCCCCCTGGGGATCCAAGGGTCTCTCCAAACCCTGATATTCATGCCATTGCCCACCCTCCATAACATTCCTTTCTTAATGAGTTCCAGCCCATGTTCAAGGCCACGCCATACAGCCGAAGCATTCCCAGTGAAGACCGTGTCGACCAAGTTCCCATTAGGATAATATTTAGCATGGAGGAGCGATCCGCACAGAGAATTTGGTGTCATTAGTAAGCGCCACACCTGCTTGGCCAACAGGGCTTGGTTATAAGCCCGCATGTCTCGAAACCCTAGACCCCCTTGAGCTTTCGGTAGGATTAACTTATCCCAAAACATCCATGCCATTTTTCGCCGCCCGTTCTCCACTCCCCACCAATATTGCCGAATCATTTTGGTAAGTTCATCGCACACTGAGAAGGGAAGTTTGAAAATGCTCATAACATACACTGGAATAGCTTGTATATTATAATGGCACATAGTAATATCTTTTGACATAGGAGTATCATTTTTTGTACTGTTCAAATAATAAGTGCCCTACGTCATGTGGCTGACACTCCAATGCTGACGTTTTTGATGGCAATTCCAGTCACGTAAGGATGGTAAATTATAATGGCACATAGTAATTTTTTTAACAAAAATACACTAAAGGACAAAAGTTTTCATACTTGCCAAATAAAGTTGTGATCCCCGCGTAACTAAATTTGTTGTTAAAAGAGTTCGAAGTTGCCATGTGCTCGTACCTAACGTTTGACACTTATGAGTCTCCTTGGACTATTTATGATTTGATCAATGTTCATGACATGGAATAAGATTAGTAGGGTTTACAAGAAAGTCATATAAGGGAGATTGTATATAAAGGCATCTCCAATGACGACTGAGGGAGTTTTGGACTAAGGTATCCTCGGATGGTCGGCTGATCTCTTATAGGTTGACCATATGGGCCGTATTATTGAAGACCGGACTGCATGATGACTTCGTGTTCGAGAAGGAAAGCTCCGTAGACTAGCGTATCATACAAGTTTAGTAGTTTAGATCGGCGTTCCTACCCCCGACTCAAGGTCGGTTGTATGTAACCCTAGGATTCCTGATGTCTGTATAAACCAGATGGTTTCATCCGCATAGGCAAGTTGACTCATCTAGGGTTTAGCTCATACGACCTCGAGGTAGATCAACTCTGTAATCCTCATATACCATCAATATAATCAAGCATGACGTAGGGTTTTACCTCCTCAAGAGGGCCCGAACCTATGTAAACACCGTCTCTTTCGTCTTTGTAAACCGTCGATCATAGGTCCACAATTCGGGACCCCCTACCCGAGATCCGCCGGTTTGGCCACCGACATTGGTGCTTTCATTGAGAGTTCCGTTGTAGGATCGTAGGAAGGATTAATGGCATGACTAGTCATCCGCGAAGAGATCCGCGGCAAGGACATCTTTGTCCCCGGACAGATCTTCGCGTTCGGAGGCATCGTTGCATGCTAATCCGACTAGCCACCTTAGCCAGGTGGGAAGCTTCACCCCCGGCCAGGAAGTAAGGTTCGGGAGCCTAGAGTTCACCATCGACCCCCGGGGAGATCTTGTGTTAACAAGGCTCCTAGCTCCTTTTGAGGAGCCCACGAGTTCTGATGCCTCGACTTCAGAATCCATGGGTCCCTCTACCGGGGCGACTTTGACCCTTGGTCCGGCCTTAGAGCCCCACGTGGTCGATACGCCCGGATTTGGCTGGGCCGAACACGGACCGAGAGCGTCCTCGAATGATCCCGGTTGATCAGCACTGCGGGCTGAGCCCAAACACTTGAACGATACACTCCACCGAGACTCCGTTGCTACACGAGTTACTTGAGCAGCTCCAATCAAAGGCCATGATCGGCGACCAATCTCCGATCTATGACCGAGTCGGGCTTAGGCCCGACGACAGGGAAATTCATGTCCCACCCATACACATTTGGTCGCTACCTTCGAGAGCCCGGCTAAAGGCTCCCCACATCAGCTACCGAAGTTGTAAGTGCATCTAGTGCCCCTTACTGATTTTGGTGGTTTGAATACTTATAGGTTAAAAGACTGATATATTCGTGAGTTTACACATGCTCTATAAGTCACTGAGGAGTTTGAGTTATTCGATGAAAATCGACCCCTAAAATGTATGTCTTCCGGTGAAGACTTTGGTCATTCCTTGAAGACTTTGATCGCGAAGAAATTGCAAAGAAATTGATATTCCTCATGAAGATATTGAAGATGAGGAATTCGGTGTGTCCTTAAGAAAACACTCTGAAGACCTTGAAGCTTGAAGATTTACTCTTTCTGCTTCATTTTCTTTACACTTGAGTCATAGGAACACCATACTGTTTAAGTGGGTCGAGGTAAAACCATGGAACGAATTTCCTCATGATGCTCAACCCAAACCTAAATCTACCAAAGCCTCAGAGTGAAGAATGTGAGAGACATGAGGACTTTCAAAGTTGAAAGTTGCAAACGTTGCCACGCCACGCGCCACCTGTTACAGATCTTATCCACCCAACGGTCATACAATTAAAGGGCATTTATGTCAAATCATGTCGGGATGCTCCCAGGCTATAAATAACCGCCTCCCATAACCACTAGCTAGCCGGCTGCTCCGAGAGAAACTGACACTAGTTATTTAGAGCAACCCAAATTCCTCAGAGTCTTCGAGAGAAAATCATCAAGTGAAGAAATACCCCAAACACCAAACTCAAACCAAGACCCAAGTGATTGAGCATCAATGAAGAAGTTATACCTGTGTGGAAACGACACTTGTTAACTTTGAGAACTGTGCATCCTCCACACGGCTAGGCGTCATGGTCTAGAGCATCAAGTAGTCAATTCTGGATCGCTGGGTGAACGAGTTTGTGAGGGTTTGGAAGTCTGCCCTGAAGAGTTACCACGAGTGTTGGGCGAGGATTGTGTGTCCTTAGCTTAAGGAGAATATGGTAGGGACAGTGTGTCCCGAGACTGTGTGTCCCGAGACTGTGTATCCTTTGGTTTCAATACCAAGCTGCTCCAAACCAGACGTACACCTATCACAACAGTTGGAACTGGGTCATCAACAACTCTCTTCATCAAGCTATGGGTTATATTTCTTCATCTCTCTCAATTTCTCAATTGTATGTTGAAGACTTCCATCTGTACTGTTTGAAGAATTTGACTGAAGACTTTCTCTGAATTTCCTCAACCTCAAATTCTTCACCCGAGTTAATATTCACGTGCTTACCCTATACTTGTGACCTGTGCAAACCGAATCTTTGAAATCACGTTGAGTACTTTGTTGTAGACGTTTTCACACATCTGATCATGTACTATTTCCGCTGCACTCAGTTCATGACTGAGGACTTTCCTCACAAGGAATTTCCTCAGTGATGAAATTTTAAAAATCGCCTATTCACCCCCCTCTAGTCTATATTACGGACTTTCAATTGGTATCAGAGCAAGGTACTCCCTTATTCTGTGTGATTTTGGTTTAATCGCGTGGAGTTTTAGTTATGTCGAATGTAGGTATGATCAAGATTACTGCAAGATGTCCTACCTTCGAAGGAAAGGACTTCCCCTACTAGAAGACCAAGATGCAAATACATCCTCAAGTAATTGACAACGATCTCTGGTATATTGTGGAAAATGGTATTCCCTGCATCACTACTACTATCTCTTCCGCTGATGTGAAGAAGTTCAAGCAACTTGACTCGCAAGCGAAGAATATCATATGTGGCCACCTAAGCAAATGTCAGTATGGCAGAGTGAGTTCTTTGGGAAGAACTAAACTTATCTGGGATAGGCTGTCCAAAGTCAATTAATGATGGAGTCCCAACACAACGTGACTCTCGTGTCGATCTTCTTCGAAATCTCTTCAATCGCTTCAAGAGGCTTGACAATGGAAGCTGCCAAGATACCTTTGATCGCCTCACTGGCATCTCAAATGAACTGCAAGCACTGGGAGCAAGAGACATCACTGACCATGAAGTTGTGAAGAAACTGCTACGATCTCTTGATCCATCAGATCCAAGAACGAAGAGACTACAAGATGCTTGATCCTGCTGATAGACTTGAGAGACTCAATACTCATGAATTCGAACAAGAAGAAAAGAGAGGTTTGTATGGACCAAGCTACTCAAGACCTCGTGCACTGAAGGCTAAGGCTGTTTCCTCATCTGAAGAAGAAGACTTGGATTGCAGTCTTGGTGACCCTGAAGAACTTGGAAAGGAACTTGCAATGCTTGTCTGGAAATTCCAGAAGTTCACAAAGCTTTGCCAGTTTGGAAAATATTCAAGTAAAGATATGAGGAAATCAGAATTTTCATCTGAGGACTACAAGAAAAGAACCTGCCAGAAATGCAAGAAATCTGGTCACTACATTGCTGATTGTCCTCGCTGGGTGAAAGAATCAAGAAAGAAGAAATACAAGGATGAAAGTTCTGATGACTCAAAGAAAAAGAAGAAATCTTCAAAATCCTCATCTTCAAAATCCTCATCGCACAAGAAGACCAGTTTCAGAAAGGCTCGGGCACTCATTGGCAAGGAAATGGATTCTGAAGAAGAATCTGACGAATGTGATGAAGAGGAAGGTTCTGAAGTGGAGTCAGAGTCTGGTGTGGCAAGTCTTGCACTAGCAACCACATTCGTCAGCAAGTCAATCTTCAACCTTGAAGAAAATGACAACGCCATCTACATTCATGAATATGCTGATGACTTTGCTCCAACCTATTGCTTCATGGCAAAAGATTCAAAGGTACCAAACCACACTTCCTCCTGTGATTCTAGTGATTGTGAACCCGATGATTATCAAAAACCCAGTTACTATAAACTTGGAAACATTGCCACTAAACAACAAAGTGCCATTGAAAAGCTTCAGAGACTGCTAGACAAAAGCGATGATCTACTGAACGATGAAATGAATCGTACTCAAGTCCTCACTGAAGATGTTAAAAGTTTTCACTCTAGATTTGATGGTCTTCAAGATCGTTATGGCACAATCTTGGCTCATCCTGAGAAACTTTCCTATGACTTTCTTCAAAGGAAGCTTGATCTTGAGAAGTTAAGAATGTCTCATGATGATCTTCGAATGGAAAATGATTCATTGCTTGCTCAATAGATCAATACAGCCCAGGCTGAATTCATTCCACCATGTCTGAAATGCATCGAGCGTGAAACTGCTAATTCTTAACCAGAATCATCAAATGCTTCTATCGCTACAAATTCTTCAACTGTTCCCGTGGTACCAAATTCTTCACTTGAAGAAACCACAAATGCTACTGACAAAAATGCAGGATTGAAGGAATTGTATGTGACACACATATACAAAAGTCTCAAAGTGCATCAAACCCTTTGCGATGTGCTCAAAAAGCATATTCTGAACATGAACCCGAGGAAAGAGGGCATTGCCTTCGAGAGGAAATTGAATGTTGATGGATAATATTGGAAACCTGAGTAGTACCCCAAAACCTTTTGGGTTGCTGCTAAAAGCCCTCCCGGTGATCCATCCACTCTAACAGGCTTTGCATGTGAAATGTCCTATTCCTGTGATGAGTCATTTGACTCCAACTATAAACTATTAAAAAATGAATCTGATGAAGTATTTTCTCGATATGTTGGAACTAACTGCAGGAATGGACCACCCCTGAGGAAAATCTGGGTCCCCAAAAGTTGCTTGGAAAATCTTCAGGTGAATGCCCTCATGACACCACCTGTGAAGAACCAGAACCCCAGATCAAATTCCTTAGGCGGACCAAAGTCTTCACGAGGATCAAATTCCTCAAATGGTCAAAATTATGCTCGTACTCACACTAACGCTTCTCATATGCAGGGAAACTACAAGGGACATGAATATGAGCATTATTCCTCAAATCATTATGTTCATAAGTCCTCAAAGAATTTCTCTCCCTATTCATTTGAGTGCTCTAACCCCTCTACTCTGAAAACAAGTGCATTAGCTTTAATGCCTGCATTCTCATATGGTGCTCGCAGGATGATGAATTCTTTGCCAGCCCTTCAGATGCGGGTGGCGAAGAAAACAAACTAATCACTTCTGGAGGTCAGGTCTCCAGATGAAAGTCATCATCTGAAGAAGTTGCTAGAGACCTTAGGAAATTGCTTGATTGGACGCAAGCTAAAACATGATGAAATGAATTAACATTTCACATGTCCTCAAATTTACTGTTTGTGATGAAATTCTTATCTGATGAAATTGATATCATATTCTTCAAGTCTGAAGCATATGCGATGGTAAGCTGTACAAATTCATCTACAGGATGACAAACCCAAGAATACAGAGTGGGTTCTTGACAATAGTTGCACAAATCACATGACTGGTGATAAAAGTGTATTGATGAATATGCCACTGACTCCATCAGCACTGAAGCGAATCACTTACGATGATAAAGGTAAAAGCAAGGTATTGGGACTTGGTAAAGTGGCTATCTCTGAGGATCGACACATGGACAAGGTCATGCTTGTCGAATCCCTTGGGTTTAACCTCATGTCAGTCTCAATGCTTTGTGATTTTGATATGATTGTCATCCTTGGATAATATAGATGTGTAGTCATCATGGAATCTGACAAATCCAAAGTCTTTGAAGGCTTTAGGAGAGGAGATTTGTATATTGTTGACTTTTCCACAGGTCCTCAACCAGCCACATGTTTACTAGAAAAAATCTCAGAATGCTGGCTATGGCATCGACGATTGGGTCATGTAGGCATGAGGAATTTGCACACACTGGCGAAGAAGAAACATGTCATTGGCATCGAATCGGTCAAAATCCTCAAGGACAATCTCTGCGGTGCTTGTGAGTCTGGAAAAATAACCAGATCCAAACACCCCTCAAAGACTATCATGACAACTACTCGTCCATTTGAATTACTTCACATGGATCTATTTGGACCTACTCATTATGCTACTCCAACCAATGCAGCATCTTTATATGGTGTAGCGACCCGACTCAAGAAGAGTCAAGCCTCTGGTGTTTCCGTACCATCCCAAGATCATGCTGGTACACACACAGTAAATAATGTATATATTCAAGAGTTCAATCACACAGCTTTATTAATCTAAATCTCATAAAGAGTACTTTATTACAATAAAGGATTACAATAAAGTGGCTGAAGGCCAACTCATGAGATATCTAACGAAGACTAACGGAAGCATCAGGTAGACGAGTCCATCTCTTCGAGCCTGGGTGAAGCTTTCCGCAGGATGACATGGCCTCTCCAGCATCCCGGGCATCCACTTGGTTCTCTAGGGGGCCGATCAACCGTCCTTCACCCAGAGTTGCATTGCGTCCGAGGTCTTGAAAATCTTGTCTTAGCCGGTCTTGATTATTTAGTCAACCTCGCATCACTCGTGATATACACTCAACCGATAACCCGTCTACTCAAGCATAGCAGTAAGAAATTGTCGTCCCGGGAACAAGAATTGGGGTTGTTGTGTTCCTACCACATGATACTACAACTTACACTAAAGTTTCCAAGTACCTAGGCAGCATGCAATTAGGCAAAGAAGGTGATCTACCATGCATCGAAAACATAGGTAAAAATAACATGATCAAAATGACTTGCCTAGATGATAGTTCTCTTGCTCGAGCGCTTCTAAGTAACACGCTTCGCACTCCGGATGATCTACCGATACAAACACAAAAGACACCATAAGCACTTCACTCATGCAACAAGTAAAAATAACATCACAAGTAAGGATTTGGTAAAGCCTACGTAAAGGAGTTCAACACGTGCCGGTATGGCAGAAACTTGTTTCTGTTGAAAACACCAGTAAAAATACTTTTACCACAGTAAGATTTTATCACTAGGAAGCAGTAGAAAAAAGAATCAACTCAAAATCATTTTTTAAACTCCTGGAATAGGCAAAACGAGATTTAAACTAAATCTGATCTAACTTATATTTGAAAATTTCAAACATAGACAAATTATATGTTTTTAAAAACTATAGGAAATTGGTGAGCTACTGGGAAAAGAATCAATGTGATTGGACTTCGGGATAAAAAGTTGTGGCCAAAACAAAACAGAAACTTTCTGTTTTTTGCAAACATGCAGAAAAAACTGAAGCTAACTATCTACAAATAGGGGGGGTACACGTGGCAAGCTACTATAGGCCGAGGGAGCATTTGTTGCAATGCTTTGGGCAAACGGCCGAGGCTAAGCAAAACTTGCTGGTAAAACGTTAAGTGAAATAAAAACCGTTGGTTTTCTAAACTAAACAGAAAGGGTACTAAAGGATCTAATCTACACCCTTGCATAAAGATCTAAGGGCTACTAACAAAAAAGGGAAATAACAGAGAGGTGGGAGAGAGTACCGTGGCTGGGAGGGGGTAGCTAAGGAAGGGAGGGAGAGGGCTCGTGGAAGGAAATCCCGAGATTTCCTGGTGCAGCTCGGGGTCGGTCTTGGGTGGAAGAAAATAGGAAGGGGGAGGAAGGAGAAGGCCGACGGGAGAGGAGGCTCGGCTGGTGGGGCCCAGCGGCCAGTGAGAGAGAGTGGGGAAGGAGGGGTCGGTCGACCGGGATCAAGGGGATTTGATCCCTGGGGCTGCGGGATCGGCCCAAGGCCTATATAGCGCTCGGCAGCGGTTCTAAGGGAAAAAAAATACTTTCCTATTTATAACTTTTTTCCGAAACAGAAAACAAAAGCTAAATAAAAGGAAATAAATCAAAATATTAATATAGGGTATTATATACCAAAAAAATCAGAAAAATATTCTCTACCCAAATAAAATTTTTCCAAAGCAAAAATAAAAACTTTTAATTTTTTTTTCAGAAATTCCCAAATTTGCTTTATTTCTTTTTGCAATTATTTTTGCAAATATTCTTTGGGTTTTCTTGGCTCCAACATTTCAGAAATTTTGCCCGCACTTTGGAGGGTCATTTTCCTCCGCTCTCTCTCTTGCGTGCAAGAGAGTATTTTCTCCGGGCATTTCTCGTGCGAGGAAAAATGGAAATGCAAATCAAAAAGACGAAGGAAATTCACGTGCTAAATTTAATTCACTCAATATGCATAGATGCTTAGCTACAATGTAAAACATTCCCAATTAGGAAAATTGGGATGTTACAAACCTACCCACCTTAAGATGAATCTCGCCCTCGAGATTCGGGTTGGCTAGAAAACAGGTGCAGGTGGTCTCGACGAAGATCCTCTTCTCGTTCCCACGTGGCTTCTTCCTCGGTGTGGTGGCTGCACAACACCTTGCAGAACCTGATGATCTTGCTGCGGGTAACTCTGTTGGCAGTCTCGAGAATCCTGACGGGTTTCTCCTCATACGTCAGATCACTGTCAAGCTGTATGGCCTCTAGGGGCACTGTATCTCTCATAGGAACATCGGCCATCTCAGCGTGGCATTTCTTCAACTGGGAAACATGGAAGACATCATGAACTCCGGACAATCTTTCCGGCAGTTCCAGTTTATATGCAACTTCGCCTCTACGTTCAAGAATTTTGTAGGGGCCAATGAAACGAGGTGCTAACTTTCCTTTCACACTGAATCTCTTGATTCCTCGAAGTGGAGACACCCGAAGATATGCTCGGTCTCCCACTTCGTACGTTACTTCCTTGCGTTTGCTGTCGGCATAACTCTTCTGCCTGGACTAAGCTATCTTGAGTCGGTCACGAATAAGCTTGACCTTCTCTTCAAAATCTCGGATAAGGTCGGGACCAAAAAGTTGTCGGTCTCCAACTCCATCCCACATCAACGGTGTTCTGCACCTCCTTCCATATAGAGCTTCGAAAGGGGCCATCTTCAGACTGGTCTGGTAGCTGTTGTTGTATGAGAACTCGGCATAAGGTAAATTGTCATCCCAACTAGACCCATAGTCTAGTGCGCAAGCTCTCAACATGTCCTCCAGAATTTGATTAACTCTCTCGGTCTGTCCATCTGTCTACGGGTGAAAAGCTGTACTGAACTCCAATCTCGTTCCCAAGGTTTCATGCACTTGGTGCCAAAATTTTGATGTGAACTGAGTCCCTCTATCGGACACAATGCTCTTCGGTACTCCGTGCAGACATACGATCCTCGTTATATATATCTTGGCCAGCATGGCACTCGTGTAAGTAGTCTTCACCGGAATGAAGTGAGCTACCTTGGTCAAACGATCGACCACAACCCAAATAGAATCATAGCCAGAACGGGTCCGAGGTAATCCTATGATGAAGTCCATACCAAGCTTTTCCTATTTCCATTCGGGTATCAGCAGAGGTTGGAGCAAACCTGCTGGCTTCTGATGCTCGGCTTTTACTCGCTGACAAACATCGCATATTGCTACGAACTCGGCAATGTCTTTCTTCAATCCTGTCCACCAGAAACTTTCTTTCAGATCCAGATACATCTTGGTGTTGCCGGGGTGTATCGAGTACGGGGAATCATGGGCCTCCTGAAGTATCAACTTCCTGAGTTCGGGATCATTGGGCACATAGATGCGATCCTCAAACCATAAAGTTCCGTGTTCATCCTCACGAAAACCTTTAGCCTTCCCGTCTTCCATTTTCTGCTTAATCTCAGCTATCTCCTTGTCTGATTTCTGTGCTTTGCGGATCTTTTCTGTCAAGGTAGACTGAATTTCCAGAGTGGCAATAAATCCTCTTGGAACTATCTCCAATTTGAGCTCTCGGAGGTCATCGACTAACTCGTGGGGTAATTCTCCCGCTGTGAGTATGTTCACATAACTCTTGCGGCTCAACGCATCGGCTACAACATTTTCCTTGCCTGGGTGATAATGCAATCTCATGTCATAGTCCTTGATCAACTCTAGCCATCGCCTCTGTCTGAGGTTCAACTCCTTCTGCGTGAAGATATACTTCAGGCTCTTGTGATCAGTGTAAACATCACAACTATTTCCGATCAGGAAATGTCTCCAGGTCTTGAGAGCGTGCACTACGGCTGCTAGTTCCAAGTCATGTGTGGCATAATTCAACTCATGAGGTCTGAGCTGTCTGGATGCATAGGCTACAACTTTGCCTTCTTGCATGAGCACTCCTCCAAGTCCTTGACGAGAAGCGTCACAATAAACCTGGAAATCTTTCCGAATGTTCGGCAATATCAGCACTGGGGTTGTAACAAGACGTTTCTTCAGCTCTTGAAAACTGGTTTCACATTCCTCAGTCCAAATATAATTGGATTCCTTCTTCAACAACTCTGTCATGGGCTTGGCAATCTTTGAGAAATTCTCAATGAACCTCCGGTAATATCCGGCAAGTCCGAGGAAACTGCGGATCTCCTTGACTGAAGTGGGTGCTACCCATTCGGTGACTGCTGCGACCTTGGCAGGGTCCACTGCTATTCCTTCTCCTGAGATGACGTGTCCGAGGAATCCGACTTCCTTCAACCAAAACTCACATTTGCTAAACTTTGCGTATAGCTTATGCTCTCGAAGCTTCTCCATAACTAGATGCAGATGTTCCTTATGTTACTCTTCGTTCTTGGAGAATATCAGTATGTCATCGATGAACACCACGACAAACTTGTCCAAGTATTCCATAAATACCTTGTTCATCAGATTCATAAAATATGCCGGAGCATTAGTCAGTCCAAATGACATGACCGTGTACTCATACAAGCCGTACCAAGTGGTGAAGGCTGTCTTGGGTATACCCTGTTCACGAATCTTCAACTGATGATACCCAGATCGAAGATCGATCTTTGAGAATACGCGAGCTCCAACTAACTGATCAAACAGATCATTGATCATCGACAAGGGGTACTTGTTCTTGATGGTCACATCGTTCAATGCACGATAATCGACAACCATTCTCAAGTACTTGTCCTTCTTTTCAACCAAGAGCATTGGGGCTCCCCAAGGTGAAGAACTTGGGAGAATATACCCTTTGTCCAATAACTCCTTAATTTGCTTCTTGATTTCTATCAAGTCATTTGCGGGCATCCGATAGGGTCTCTTGGATATCGGGGCTGTTCCGGGTAATAGCTCAATCAAGAACTCAATCTCTCTATCGAGTGGCATTCCCGGCAATTCCTCCGGAAATACATCTGGGTACTCCTGTACAATCGGTACTTCCTCCTGGACTACTCCCATGAGAGAGTTTACTCGCTTACTCCGTGTCGGGCGCTGAGACACGTAATTAATCCGCTTCTGCTCGGGGGTGGTGAGCAAAATAGACTTAAGGGCACAATCGATATTCCCTTCATACTTGGCCAACCAATCCATGCCTAGGATTACATCCAATCCCTGGGACTCTAATACGATGAGGTCGGTGGGAAAATTATGGTTCCCGATGTTGAGACTCAAAGCATGGCATCCTATCCCGGCTGTCATCATGCCTCCTGGGGAACTGACATTAATAGGCTGGCTGAGGGTTCTAGTTGGCAAACTATACTTTTCCACAACTACCCTTGATATGAATGAATGTGTTGCACCAGAATCAAAAAGTACCAATACTGGACGTGAATTTAGCAAAAACTTACCAACCACAGTATCGGGGTGATCATAGACCTCTTCAACATCAATGTGGTTCACCTGAGCTCGAGGAAAAGGATTGGGCTTCTTTGCTGCAAATTGCCGTTTCCATTTCCCTGCTTGTTCTGGGGACATTCAGTGGCATAGTGTCCCGTCTTCTGAGACTTGAAGCAAGTGATGTGAGTCAGATCCTTCTGAGCTGGAGCTGAATGCTGCTGAGTGCCAGTACCGCCATTCTTGAAGTTGTTGTTGTTGCGGTGATTCCCATTTCCTCCATGGTTGTGGCCTCCATTGTTGTGCACTGGGTGGTTATGCTGAACTTGTCCTCCAAACTTACCGGATCCAGTCCCGGTATTCCCTGAATAGGGGGTGTAGCGAGGCTTCTGCTGAGTGCCGGAGTTGAACTTTCCAACCCCATACTTTCGTTTGCGGTTCTCCATCTTCTGGTGTTTCCCCTCCAAGATGAGGGCCTTATCAACCAGATCCTGGTAGTTGTTGAAGGTGGCTACAGTCAACTGAACGCTCAGCTCATCATTGAGTCCTTCCAAGAATTTTTCCTGCTTGGCCGCATCATCGGCCACATCTCCAGGTGCATAACGGGCGAGCATGCTGAATTCATCGATGTACTGGGCCACAGAGCGATTCCCCTGGCGTAAGTTGCAAAACTCACGCTTCTTCAAACTCATTGCACCAGCTGAGACATGTGCGGTGCGGAAGGCTTGCTTAAATTGCTCCCAAGTGACTCCAGCAATGGGGTAAGTAGTGGTGTAGTTCTCCCACCAAGCAGCTGCAGGGCCTTCAAGTTGATGTGCGGCAAAACGCACCTTCTCAGCTTCAGAACAACCAGCAGTGATAAGGTCACGCTCCATCTTGCGGAGCCAATCATCTGCCACAATGGGCTCAATGCCGCTGGAGAAAGTTGGAGGGTTCAACCTCAGGAAACGGGTGAGATTGTCGGCCTGGGGTGGGTGACGGTTGTTATTATTGTTCTGGTTCTGGATGATCAGCTGCATTAGGGTGTTTTGTTGCTGGATCAACTGAGTGAGTTCCGGCGGAAAGTTGGACTCAGGGGCGCGTCTCGGAGGCATCTGATGTTTGTGGAGGGTGAGATTAGCATAGAACAATGGTCTAAGAGGAATTACACTACCCATATGAATGCAACACACAAGTATCACACCACACATTTTATTCAATATCATCACAAAGGTTCACACGAGGATACAAAATTCGACAATCCTAAACATCGGCCTAAAACGTATAACGATAAAGTAAATTTGGTGGTCTAGTCTAAGTGTCCTCCTCAGAAAAGCATGGTGACGGGTCCTTCGGTGGAGCTTTCTTCATAGTCCTCGTCTTGCTGATCAAGGGGGCTACGTCTCCTTCGGGATGAAGGTTCTCGCCCATGTCCAGTTCCTCCTCCAGGTATGCAACTCGAGTCTTCAGCTTTTCGATCCGCTCCAGAAAGTCCTTCGCCTCCAGTTCGTGCTGATAGTGGGCTTCCCGGGCTGCTTCTTCAAGTACAAGCTCGCGGAGTGACAGTTGCTTGATCTTCCTGGCGTCCTTGATCACGTGATGCTCCAGAGTCCCGCTGTACTTCTCCAAGGTCTGAGCATAAGACAAGAGAGCATCCTTGGTCTTGCTTGAGATGATTTCTCCGTCTTCGTTTCTCCGGGATACGGTGAATAGGTCTGGAGAAATAGGGAAGCCTTTGTATTCTTCCTTGATATGTCCGAGTGCACAATGGATCGCCATCTCCCTTCCGAGAATCCAGTTGGGTGCGATGAACTTGAAATCCATCGGCTCAGTGCGCGGCTGGAATGTCCTTCCAGGAATGTGCACCTCAATCCTGTAGCGTGAATCCTCCGGGTAAGACGAAGTTGGCTTCCCTGTGATAGTCGGCAGAGCAAGCCTCAAATCCTTGGTGATCTGCACCAACTCCTTTCCGAATGGCATAGTGGCGTCGGGCTGGCAAAACTCCGTGAACTTAACAGGGATGAAGGTGGCCATCTAAACATTGGAAAATCGGAGAGAAGTCAGAAATGATCAGAAGAGGAAATAGAAGATTTATAGACATAAGAGAAAATAGTTTTCTTCCTAAGGCTTTTCCATTCCTAGAGGTTACGTCCTAAGGTCAACCTGGCTCTGATACCATTTCTGTACCGACCCGACTCAAGACGAGTCAAGCCTCTGGTGTTTCCATACCATCCCAAGATCATGCTGGTACACACACAGTACATAATGTATATATTCAAGAGTTCAATCACACAGCTTTATTAGTCGAAATCTCATAAAGAGTATTTTATTACAATAAAGGATTACAATAAAGTGGTTGAAGGCCAACTCATGAGATATCTAACGAAGACTAACGGAAGCATCAGGTAGACGAGTCCATCCGACTCCAAGGGCATGTCGCTGAGCGTAGATCGTAGCCTCACTCCTGGTCGGAAAAGTACTCTGCAATATGATACGTTGCAGCCGTGTAGGTCAGCATATTGAATATGCCGGCAAGTCATCAAAGAGAGGAGTAAAATAATAATCAACTATCTCTACATGAATATTTGGCCGGTGGGGCTAAGTTTTGCATAAAGCTAGTTTTATCCTACAACAAGAGGGGTTGAAAGCAAAATATTACTACATAGTTTGTTGTTAATGAGATGGTTCCGCCAACCAATTCTCGTACCCGAATAGTTCTTAACACCCGCATCATTATTAAGTTGTGTCGAGAGTTCAGGGGAAATTCAATGCCTTCGGCTCAAGTTGTCCATGACCGTGGACACGGCTAACTGATTAGGTTGGGCACTCTGCAGAGTTTTGCACACGTTCCCCACAAGATTTGATCGCCTCCGGGTTTGTCCTCGCACTTCAGGGTGTTTGATGACCGGATGATCAAAACATGGCCTTTCAACGGGTCCCACTGAATCCCTGTCGGTGCCCATCCATTCCTACCGTTCATCTACATCTGCTAGCACCGCCTGTCCAGAGTCGCCGCGTTGTCCAACCAAGCCAGAGCCCATAATGACTTGTGGCTGTGCAGGTAAGCCTTGAGTCTTGAAGTCTCCGTCCGTCTCTTCGAGCCTGGGTGAAGCTTTCCGCAGGATGACATGGCCTCTCCAGCATCCCGGGCATCCACTGGGTTCTCCAGGGAGCCGATCAACCGTCCTTCACCCAGAGTTGCATTGCGTCCGAGGTCTTGAAAATCTTGTCTTAGCCGGTCTTGATTATTTAGTCAACCTCGCATCACTCGTGATATACACTCAACCGATAACCCGTCTACTCAAGCATAGCAGTAAGAAATTGTCGTCCCGGGGCCAAGTATCGGGGTTGTTGTGTTCCTACCACATGATACTACAACTTACACTAAAGTTTCCAAGTACCTAGGCAGCATGCAATTGGGCAAAGAAGGTGATCTACCATGCATCGAAAACATAGGTAAAAATAACATGATCAAAATGACTTGCCTTGATGATAGTTGTCTTGCTCGAGCGCTTCTAAGTAACACGCTTCGCACTCCGGATGATCTACCTATACAAACACAAAACACACCATAAGCACTTCACTCATGCAACAAGTAAAAATAACATCACTAGTAAGGATTTGCTAAAGCCTACGTAAAGGAGTTCAACACGCGCCGGTATGGCAGAAACTTGTTTCTGTTGAAAACACCAGTAAACATACTTTACAAATTTTGAAACTTTTAGCACAGTAAGATTTTATCACTAGGAAGCAGTAGCAAAAAGAATCAACTCAAAATCATTTTTTAAACTCCTGGAATAGGCAAAACAAGATTTAAACTAAATCTGATCTAACTTATATTTGAAAAGTTCAAACATAGACAAATTATATGTTTTTAAAAACTACAGGAAATTTTTGAGCTACTGGGAAAAGAATCAATGTCATTGGACTTCGGGATAAAAAGTTGTGGCCAAAATAAAACAGAAACTTTCTGTTTTTTGCAAACAGGCAGAAAAAACTGAAGCTAACTATCTACAAATAGGGGGGTAAACGTGGCAAGCTACTATAGGCCGAGGGAGTGTTTGTTGCAATGCTTTGGGCAAATGGCCGAGGCTAAGCAAAACTTGCTGGTTAAACGTTAAGTGAAATAAAAACCGTTGGTTTTCTAAACTAAACCGAAAGGGTACTAAAGGATCTAATCTACACCCTTGCATAAAGATCTAAGGGCTACTAACAAAAAAGGGAAATAACAGAGAGGTGGGAGAGAGTACCGTGGCTGGGAGGGGGTAGCTCCGGCGAGGGAGGGGTGGACGCCGGCGAGGAAGGGCTCCGGGGGGCGGTGGAGATGTCGGGGAGGCGGCGGCGGTGCTCCTCCTCCGAGGGGAAGCGGCGCCGGGGGTGGAGAGGGCTCGGGTGCTGCTCCTGTGGGGGTGGCCGAAGGCAGGAGCTTCGGCAGCTCCGGCGGGCTGCTGCGGAGGGCTTGGGTGGCGGCTCGTCGGGGTAGGGGTGGGAACGGGGTCGGCTCGGGGTGGGCTCTATATATAGGCCAGGGGAGGGGAGAGCTAAGGAAGGGAGGGAGAGGACTCGGGGAAGGAAATCCCAAGATTTCCTGGTGCAGCTCGGGGTCGGTCTTGGGTGGAAGAAAATAGGAAGGGGGAGGAAGGAGAAGGCCGACGGGAGAGGAGGCTCGGCTGGTGGGGCCCAGCGGCCAGTGAGAGAGAGTGGGGAAGGAGGGGTCGGTCGACCGGGATCAAGGGGATTTGATCCGTGGGGCTGCGGGATCGGCCCAAGGCCTATATAGCGCTCGGCAGCGGTTCTTAAGGAAAACAAATACTTTCCTATTTATAACTTTTTTCCGAAAAAGAAAACAAAAGCTAAATAAAAGGAAATAAATCAAAATATTAATATAGGGTATTATATACCAAAAAATCAGAAAAATATTCTCTACCCAAATAACATTTTTCCAAAGCAAAAATAAAAACTTTAAAAAAATGTTTTTTCAGAAATTCTCAAATTTGCTTTATTTCTTTTTGCAATTATTTTTGCAAATATTCTTTGGGTTTTCTTGGCTCCAACATTTCAGAAATTTTGCCCGCACTTTGGAGGGTCATTTTCCTCCGCTCTCTCTCTTGCGTGCAAGAGAGTATTTTCTCCGGGCATTTCTCGTGCGAGGAAAAATGGAAATGCAAATCAAAAAGACGAAGGAAATTCACGTGCTAAATTTAATTCACTCAATATGCATAGATGCTTAGCTACAATGTAAAACATTCCCAATTAGGAAAATTGGGATGTTACATATGGCTTTGTCATCATCGATGAAAATTCTCGTTATATGTGGGTAGACATCATTCAGTATAAAACTGAAGTGCAGGAAGTCTTCAAACGATTTTCCACAAGGGCCTCGACAAACTTCGGTGTCAAGATCAAACACATCATGAGTGATAATGGGACATAATTCAAAAATACTAGTCTTGATGATTATATTGGTGAACTTGGTATTACTCACGAATTGTCTGCTCCTTATACCCCTCACAGGACTCTGGTTGAAATGTCATGAACTATGATTGAAGAATATTAGACTCCTCGACGTTTTTGGCCTGAATCAATCAACACTGCTTGCCACATCATCAATAGGGTATATCTTGAAAATTCCTCAAGAAAATCTCATATGAACTCCTCACTGACAAGAAACCCAATGTAAGTTAGTTCAAAGTCTTCGGCGTAAGATGCTGGATTAGAGATCCTCACCATAGCTCAAAGTTTGCACCTAAAGCACATGAGGGTTTTATGATTGGTTACGAAAAGGACTCGCACACCTACAGAGTCTTCAACACCTATCACAACAAGGTTGTTGAAACTGTAGATGTGCAGTTCAATGAAACTAATGGCTCGTAAAGAGAGCATCTGCCTCATGTGCCAGATAAATTGACTCCTGAGGAAGCTATTAAGCACAAGGCTATTGAAGATATCATTCCTACCGAGGAAGAACCCCTTCTTGAAGAAGTCGTCCCCAACATCGATGAAAGACAAGCATGTGCACCTGAGAAAAATGCGACAGATCAAATTCCTCAGCCTAACCAAAGTCTTCAATCAGCTCATCCAAGGATTGCAAATGAAGTGGAACTTGACAAAATCGTCGATGACATCAATGCGCCAGGTCCTCTTACTCGATCAAAAGCTTCACATTTAGTTAACTTTTGTGGGTATTCCTCAGTTATGTCTATCACAGAATCCTCAAAAGTTGCTGAAGCCTTCATGGAACCTGAGCGGATTCAAGCCATGCAAGATGAACTTCTTCAATTCAAGCTAAATGACGTATGGAAACTTGTCAAAAGACCAGATCCTCGCAAGCACAAAATCATCGACACCAAGTGGATCTACCGAAACAAGCAAGATGAGGATTGTCAGGTTGTGAGGAACAAGGCACGGCTTGTAGCCCAAGGCTACACACAGGTTGAAGGAATTGACTTTGATGAAACTTTTGCACCTGTTGCTAGACTTGAAGCTATTCGAATATTACTTGCTTATGCTAACGATCACAATATTACTCTATATCAAATGAATGTGAAAAGTGCATTCCTCAATGCTAATCTTGAGGAAGAAGTATATGTTGCTTAGCCCCCAGGTTTTGAAGACCCGAAGCACCCTGAAAAAGTCTTCAGACTCAAAAAGGCACTCTATGGCCTCAAGCAAGCCCCTCGGGTGTGGTATGATACATTGAAGGAATTCCTCATGAAGAAAGGTTTAAAATTCGGTTCACTTGATCCTACTCTTTTCACAAAATCCTATGACAATGAACTATTCGTGTGCCAAATATATGTCGACGACATTATTTTTGGTTGTACTGACAAATGTTACAGTGATGAATTTGTCTACATGATGGGTGAAGAATATCAAATGTCCATGATGGGGGAGATGAAATTCTTCTTAGTTATGCAAATTCATCAACAACGCAATGGTATCTTCACATCTCAAGAGAAATACCTCATGGATGTTCTAGGGAAATTTAGCATGCATGAATGCAAAGGCGTCAAGATTCCCATGCCTACCAACGACCACATTTGCAATTACGAAAATGGTATAGATTTTGATGAGAAGGTATATCGTTCTATGATTGGCTCTTTATTGTACCTATGTGCATCTAGGCCAGATATTATGCTTGGTGTTTGCATGTGTGCACATTTCCAAGCAAAACCGAAGGAATCACACCATAAGGCTGTGAAACATATTCTTCGATATATAGCTCACACACCAACACTAGGATTATGGTACCCCAAGGGCTCAAATCTTCACCTCGTCGGATATTCTGATTCAGATTATGCTGGTGACCGTATGGAGCCCAAGTCAACATCACACACATGTCATTTCCTCGGAAGATCCTTAGTCTGCTGGTCCTCAAAGAAGCAGAACTGTGTATCACTCTGCACTGCTGAAGCTGAATACATTGCTGCTGGATCTTGCTATGCTCAACTGCTATGGATGAAGCAAACCCTCAGAGACTACGACATCAACATGAAGAATGTGCCCCTCTACTGTGACAATGAGAGTGCAATCAAGATCGCCTACAACCCAGTACAACACTCAAAGACCAAGCACATCCAGATTTGTCATCATTTTCTTCGTGACCATGTACTCAAGGGCAATATCATAATCAACCATGTGAAGACTGATGAACAGCTAGCAGATAACTTCACAAAGCCCTTGGGTGAGAGAAGGTTTTGCAATTTAGGTGTGAGCTAAATATCCTAGAATTTTCAAATGTTTTGTAAACATGCACACATCCTAACACTTATGCAAAATTGATGACTTAGATGTGCAACACACAAAGTAACAATTTTCTTAAATCAATGAAGAATATCACTCTAAGTGTGAAGAAATTAATGAAGAATCTGGTTCTCAGGGCCCTACAACAATTGTACGCGGCGCCTGAAATCATCATTCATATATGGTGGGTCAGGCCACCACCAAACTGTGAAATTCTTGAAAGTTGAAATTCTTCAGTCCGAGACTTTACACAAAATCCTCAAAATTTTCAAAGTCTTCAAAATTTCAAATTCTTCAAAATTTTCTGTGATGATCTTCATTGACTATATATATATACATATACATTATAATGAGCTTTCAGTGTCCTCAACAAAGTTCACTTATTGCTAAGTCTTCAATTTGGTATTTCTTCTAAGTGAATGTGATCAGACCCGACTCAACTCTATGCTAAGTGATACGTCTGCGTCGTATCTGCTTTTTCGAACTCTTTTGCCCTGGTTTTGGACTCTAATTTGCATGATTTGAATGGAACTAACCCGGACTAACGCTGTTTTCAGCAGAATTGCCATGGTGTTGTTTTTGTGCAGAAATGAAAGTTCTCGGAACGTCCTGGAAATTTACGGAGATTTTTTCTGGAATAAAATAAAAATACCTGCGCAAAGATCCACCGGAGGGGGTGTGCCACTGGGCCACAAGCCCACACGGCGCGACCACCCACTAGGCCGCGCCATGCAGGCTTGTGGGGCCCACGTGGCACCACCGCCCCCAATCTCAGTTCTATCTCTTCCGTTTCGCCTTGAAAAAAATCAGAGAGAAGGTTTCATTGCGTTTTGCAATACGGAGGCGCCGCCACATCCCGATCTTCATCTGGAGGGCAGATCTGGAGTCCGTTTCGGGCTCCGGAGAGGGGAAATCGTCGCCATCGTCATCATCAAGCTTTCTCCATCGACAATTCCATGATGCTCTTCATCGTTCATGAGTAATATCATCGTAGGCTTGCTAGACGGTGATGATTTGGATGAGATCTATCATGTAATCGAGTTAGTTCTTGACGGGGATTGATCCCTAGTATCCACTATGTTCTAGATTGATGTTGCTACTACTTGGCTATGCTTAATGCTTGTCACTAGGGCCCGAGTGCCATGATTTAAGATCTGAACCTATTATGTTGTCGCCAATATATGTGTGTTTTAGATCCTATCTTGCAAGTTGTAGTCACCTACTATGTGTTATGACCCGGCAACCCCGGAGTGACAATAGCCAGAACCACTCCCGGATATGACCATAGTATGAGGAGTTCATGTATTCACCGCGTGTTAATGCGTTGGTCCGATTCTTTATTAAAAGGAGAACCTTAATATCCCGTAGTTTCCATTAGGACCCCGCTGCCATGGGAGGGATGGACAATAGATGTCATGCAAGTTCTTTTCCCTAAGCACGTATGACTACATACGGAATACATGCCTACATTAGATTGATGAACGGGAGATAGCCACATATCTCTCCGTGTTATAGCTGTTACATGATGAATCACATCCGTCAAACTCATCCATCACCGATCCACTGCCTACGAGTCTTTTACTACTGGTCCTCGCTACGTTACTTTGCCTAGGCTTGTCCCTTGCTACAAGAGGGATTGAGCCACTTTGCTGCTGTCACTACTGCTGTTACTTTGCTGCTGCTGCTGCTGCTGTTACTTGTTACTTTGCTGCTGCTGTTACTACTGTTTCTTGCTACTCCGCTGTTACTTGTTGCAAGACTTTGTTGGCGCTAACATCCCGTCAACAAGGCTTTTTCTAGCGCCGTTGCGGGGGATTGTCAAAGCTTTTTCTGGTGCCGTTGCTATCATACTACCTTGCTACTGATACTTTGCTTGCAGACACTAATCTTTCAGGTGTGGTTGAATTGACAACTCAGCTGCTAATACTTGAGAATATCCTTTAGCTTCCCCTTGTGAGCGAATAAATAAATTTGGGTTGAATACTCTACCCTCGAAAACTGCTGCGATCCCATACGCTTGTGGGACATCAAGGCCTTTTCTGGCGCCGTTGCCGGGGAAGCACAGCTATATTCTCTGAGTCACTTGGGATTGACGTCTGCTGATCACTATGAGGAATCCGAAAGATCCAAGAACTAAAATCATGCCTTCCACTACGAGGAGAGGTAAGGAACTGCCATCTAGCTCTACACTTCATTCACCTTCAGTTTTGAGTAAGTTTGCGACTTAGCGTCCTGCTAGAAATCTTAATATGTTGCCTATGCTTGATGATGCTACTTCTGCTGCCCATGATATGCCTAATACTGCTTTGCCACTAGGTGCCCTTGATGCACAAATTGCTAGAGCTGCTGCTAGACGTGATGATACTTCTGAAACTGCTGATACTATTGAAGTAGAACCTGCTACTATGCCTGAATTGCCTGTTACGCTTGATACGCGCTATGTTATGGAGGGAGAGATAGCTGAGTATTTTCTTGCGTGTAAGGATAGCTATGCTGTTGAGAAACTTCTGCGCAAGTGGAAAGAAAAATCTTTGAACGCTAGGATGAAATATGACCCGAAGTTTGCCACTTCGCCTATCTTCGTCACCGATAAGGATTATGAATTCTCTGTCAACCCTGAGTTAATCACTCTGGTCGAATCTGATCCCTTTCACGGTTATGAGTCTGAAATGGTTGTAGCCCATCTTACCAAACTGCACGATATAGCCACCCTATTCACTAGTGAGGAAAAGATCCGTCACTACTATATGCTCAAGCTGTTTCCTTTCTTGCAAAGGATGATGCCAAGACCTGGTTCACTTCTCTTGCTCCTGGTTGTGTGCGTAGCCCCCAGGATATGGTCTACTACTTCTCTGAGAAATATTTCCCTGCCCATAAGAAGCAAGCGGCCTTGCAGGAAATATACAACTTTGCTCAAGCTGAAGAAGAGAGTCTCCCGCAAGCTTGGGGGAGGCTCATCCAGCTACTGAATGCTTTGCCTGATCACCCTCTTGAGAAGAATGAGATACTTGATATCTTCTATAATGGACTTACCGACGCTTCCAAAGACCACCTAGATAGTTGTGCCGGTAGTGTTTTTAGGGAATGAAACATAGAACAAGCTGAGATTCTACTGAATAACATCTTGTGCAATGAGAATGCTTGGATTATTCCTGAACCACCTCCTAAGCCAACTCTGAAGAAAAGAGGTATTATATTCCTCAGTCCTGAAGATATGCAAGAAGCCAAGAAATCTATGCAAGAGAAACGCATTAAATCTGAAGATGTCAAAAATCTACCACCTATCGAAGAGATCCATGGTCTCGATAACCCGATATAGGTACTAGAAGTAAATTCTCTGCGTAGGTTTGATGAGAGTGATATTCCTTTTGATAAACCTGCTAGCTTATGCATGGATGAATTTGATAACTTTGTTGCCAAACACAGAGTTTCAATGATTATGTTAGCTGACAATTGGAAAAGAATGCTCATATGCTCAGTCATTTAAGTGCTTGTGTGGACAGAAATGTCAATGATCTTAAGATGTTGAGTAAACATGCCTCTATGGTTAACACTCAAGTAGAACAAGTACTTAAAGCTCAGAATGACTTGCTCAATGAGTTGAATGACAATGCCGTCAGAGTTGTTACTAGAGGCGGTAGAATGACCCAGGAACCTTTGTATCGTGAGGGTCATCCGAAGAGAGTAGAACAAGAGTCTCAAGGAGTTAGCACTGATGCACCTAGTCATCCTAGAAAAAAGAAGAAAGATGATAGGAACCTGCACGCTAGCAACCCTGTTGCTGCTACACCTGAGAGTCCAAACGATGCCTCTGTTTCTGATGCTGAAACACAATCTGGTGATGAACATGAGCCTAATGATGATATCAATAGTGATGTTCATGTTGATTCTCAAACTTGCAATGAAAAGGATGTGGAGATTGAACCTAGTGTTGATCTTGATAACCCACAGCCTAAGACTAAGAGATACGACAAGAATGACTTCACTGCTAGGAAGCACGGTAAAGAAAGGGAGTCATGGGTTCAGAAACCCATGCCCTTTCCTCCCAAACCATCCAAGAAAAAGGATGATGAGGATTTTGAGCGCTTCGTTGAAATGATCGGACCTGTCTTTCTGCAGATGCGTTTGACAAATATGCTCAGAATGTCTCCGTATGCTAAGTACAAGAAAGATATTGTGACTAATAAGACGAGGTACCTAATCTTGAGATCTCCGCCATGCTTGCTAATTACACTTTCAAGGGTGGAACTCCGAAGAAACTAGGTGATCCCGGTGTGCCCACTATACCTTGCTCCATTAAAGGCAACTACGTTAGAACTGCGTTGTGCGACCTTGGAGCTGGTGTTAGTGTTATGCCTCTCTCTCTCTATCGTAGACTTGAACTGGATAAGTTGACACCCACTGAAATCTCTCTGCAAATGGCCGACAAATCAACTACTTTCCCTATCGGCATTTGCGAAGATGTGCATGTTGTGGTTGCTAACACCACTATCTTAACAGACTTTGTTATCTTGGATATTCCTGAGGACGATGCCATGGCTGTCATCCTCGGAAGACCCTTTTTAAACACTGCAAGGGCTGTTATAGATTGCAACAAAGGCAATGTCACTTTCCATGTCAATGGTAATGAGCATACGGTGCACTTTCCGAAGAAACAATATCGAGTACATTGCATCAATGCTATCGAAAAAACTTCATCGATACTTATTGGGAGCTTTGAATGCCCTATTCCTCGTGTCAAGATGAAGTATGATTTGCTTGTTGGGGAGATACATATCCCCATTGAGGTGACCTAGTGACTATTCAAAAATTCACAGCCTTCTTGTGCGATTCGAAAAGGTTTTGTCAAGGGGATTTGATCAACCCCATTGACATATTTCTTTCGATGACCATGAGATGGATGAATCGAGGAATCACAAACCTCTATCTTAAGCTTTAACTTCTATCCTAGGAAGAATCCTCCTATGGTTGAGTTTAAACTTTATGATGTCCCCCAGCGTATGTCACTCCAGGATTTTTGCAATGTTTGCAAATTACCTTATGTTGCGGATATTCACAAACCTCGTCCACGAGACTTGGAAGCTTTTATCGGTACAATTGCTGTAGGAGAGGAGAGAGGAGTGTCTTGCGCCACAGCTGCTAGCATTCATTTTCCCGTGCTTCGTTACTTCTCACTATTTGTGGGAAAATGTTTGATTGGCCGTGGGAAAGCTGTCCCCAGATCTTGTGGTCTTGCGCAAAGCCCTTTATAACGATAAAACTTATAGCTTGGGCGCTATAGTAGCTCAACGGTTGAACCTGAACCGTCCTAAAGGTGTTGTCTATGGAGGTATCTATGCTACTCGTCTTGCGAGACACTTTGAGATACCCATTAGATTGGACGAGGAAGAAGAGGTCCTTCTTCCCGAGAGATATCTAGATTACGATAGCATGGTTCGCCATGACTTTCTTGATAGAGATATTAGTAGAAGGATGATTTATAACCTGGTATTTAGTCCGGGTACTCGTGAGACTATTACTTGGCCTGCTCCTTCTTTGTTCAATCCTCATGCATGCAGGTACATTATTATGCCCTCGGACATCTACGCATATTGGGGCCTAGCCCAACCACGGGTGCCCGTGCCCGAGCCGCCAGTCGAGTACCAGACACCAGTTTATCAGTGGGAGCCAGAGGAGCTCACACAGCAGTGGCATCCATAGTCCACTCCGGAGTACCCAGGAGCTGGTTATTTCCCTCCTTGGGAGTAGTCCAATTTAGGCCAAAAGCCAAAGCTTGGGGGAGTACGTGTTCTCACCGACTTTACATTCTTGCTTAGGCTTTCACTTTGTTAGCCGGTGTTCACACTTTGCCACTGTATCATCCATGCTAGTTTATTTTTCCTTTTCTCGTTTTCTTTTCGTGTGTCTGTCTAGTTTGAGGAAAACCAAAAAGATTTTCTTGTTCTTCTTTTTGCTTGTTGGGAGCTTTCCCGTGTAGATAGTTTTCTTTTTCTTTGGGTCAAGGTAGAAGATATTGGTTACAATGTTTAGTGGCTCTTGCATGCATACCTGTTTAGCTTTCAAAGAGCCAGATTACTTTGTCTTCTCCTTTGTGTTTGCCTGCAGATGCCAGCGTAGTCCAATGCACGAGCACGCTTATTATTGTTCACATCGTTCGGTCGTGCAAGTGAAAGGAAATAATGACGATATATAATGAAGTGTCTGAGCCTGGAAAAGCTGGTATGAACTCGATCTATTTTGTTTTTGTAAATATGACTAGCTCATCATGCCTGATTCAGCTTTGTTGTGAGAGAAACATGTTTGCAATGAGAACTTAGAGATCATAGTTGCTTATGCCATGCTTACATAGCTAGGAGCTTATAATGGTTTGCCTTGGTTGCCCACATGAATGTTGAGATGACTATGATGTAGTATGATAGGATGGTATCCTCCTTTGAATGTTTCAAGTGGCTTGACTTGGCGCATGTTCACGCATGTAGTTGAAACAAAATCAACATAGCCTCTATGATGTTCATGTTCATGGTGATTTATGTCCTACTCATGCTTGCACTCAATGTTAGTTACTCTCAATGCATTTTGATGACTATTGTCGCTCTCTAGTTGGTCGCTTCCCAGTATTTTGCTAGCCTTCACTTGTACTAAGCGGGAATACTGCTTGTGCATCCACTCCCATAAACCCAAAGTTGTGCCATATGACTTCACCATACCTACCTATGTGCGGTACCTACCTGCCGTTCCAAGTAAATTTGCATGTGCCACTCTCTAAATCTTCAAGAAATAATCTGTTTTGCATGCCCGAACCGCTCATGTGGTGACAGGGGGCTATTGGTATCTTCCATGCTAGGCGTGTTATCCTCGATATGTGTCTATTCACTATCATTCACGAGAAAGGGGCCGGTAATTGGAATTCCCAGTTCCATGCTCAAATCGAAAAGATAATTGCAAACAAAACTCCCCTAGGATTGATGTTGGTTTGGACGGTACCCGAGGATTCGGCTAGCCGTGGAGTGTGATTGATTGGTGGTGGGGGAGTCAAAACTTTACTTTTCTGTTTGGGAACCGCTTATAGCATGTGTAGCGTGGAAGATGTTGAGAACTCTTAGTCATTGCGTTGACAATGAAAGCATGCCACCCAAAATTATTATCTCTGTTTTCAAAGCTTGAGCTCTGGCACCTCTGCAAATCACTGCTTCCCTCTGCGAAGGTCCTGTCTATTTATATTCCCGTTGAGTCATCCTCCTCTTACGAAAGCACCAATTAGAGAGGACCTCTGTCATTTTTATGCTTTGCTTTTAACTGTGTTGAGTATGACTGTGATTGGATCTTCATTGCCTTGAATTACAATGTTTAGTCAGCCCTTGGTCTTTTAAGGTGCTCTGCATTTATGTTTTGCGGTCTCAGAAAGAGCTAGCGAGATACCATCTATTCGTGCTGCTTCATGTTGTTTTGATTGAAGTGTTGACACTTGAGGCTTATTATTATTTGCTTGCTAGTTGATTATGCCATTGATATGAGTTTACCGTGAGACCTAGATGTCATTTTCTTATGTGGTTTGCTTGTGATGTTGTTGAAATTCTGGTTATGAGTTAGACATAGTTCCAACAACAAGATCAAACACAGTTCGTCAAAGTTTTTCTTTTGTCTCTCTCAGTTCGTCAACTCAGTTGCTTGAGGACAAGCAAGGCATTAAGCTTGGGGGAGTTGATACGTCTCGTCGTATCTACTTTTCCGAACTCTTTTGCCCTTGTTTTGGACTCTAATTTGCATGATTTGAATGGAAAAACCCGGACTGACGCTGTTTTCAGCAGAATTGCCATGGTGTTGTTTTTGTGCAGAAATGAAAGTTCTCGGAACGTCGTGAAAATTTACGGAGATTTTTTCTGGAATAAAATAAAAATACCTGCGCAAAGATCCACCGGAGGGGGTGTGCGAGTGGGCCACAAGCCCACACGGCGCGGCCACCCCCCTAGGCCGCGCCATGCAGGCTTGTGGGGCCCACGTGGCACCACCGCCCCCAATCTCAGTTCTATATCTTCTGTTTCACCTGAAAAAAAATCAGAGAGAAGGTTTCATCACGTTTTGCGATACTGAGGCGCCACCACATCATGTTCTTCATCTGGAGGGCAGATCTCGAGTCTGTTTCGGGCTCTGGAGAGGGGAAATCGTCGCCATCGTCATCATCAACCTTTCTCCATCGACAATTCCATGATGCTCTTCATCGTTCGTGAGTAACCTCATCGTAGGCTTGCTGGACGGTGATGAGTTGGATGAGATCTATCATGTAATTGAGTTAGTTCTTGACGGGGATTGATCCCTAGTATCCACTATGTTCTAGATTGATGTTGCTACTACTTGGCTATGCTTAATGCTTGTCACTAGGGCCCGAGTGCCATGATTTCAGATCTGAACCTATTATGTTGTCGCCAATATATGGGTGTTTTAGATCCTATCTTGCAAGTTGTAGTCACCTACTATGTGTTATGACCCGGCAACCCCGGAGTGACAATAGCCGGAACCACTCCCGGAGATGACGATAGTATGAGGAGTTCATGTATTCACCGCGTGTTAATGCGTTGGTCCGGTTCTTTATTAAAAGGTGAACCTTAATATCCCGTAGTTTCCATTAGGACCCCGCTGCCACGGGAGGGATGGACAATAGATGTCATGCAAGTTCTTTTCCCTAAGCACGTATGACTACATACGGAATACATGCCTATATTAGATTGATGAACGGGAACTAGCCACATATCTCTCCGTGTTATAGCTGTTACATGATGAATCACATCCGTCACACTCATCCATCACCGATCCACTGCCTACGAGTCTTTTACTACTGGTCCTCGCTACGTTACTTTGACTAGGCTTGTCCCTTGCTACAAGAGGGATTGGGCCACTTTGCTGCTGTCACTACTGCTGTTACTTTGCTGCTGCTGTTACTGCTGTTACTTGTTACTTTGCTGCTGCTATTACTACTGTTCCTTGCTACTCCGCTGTTACTTGTTGCAAGACTTTGTTGGCGCCAACATCCCGTCAACAAGGCTTTTTCTAACGCCATTGCCGGGGACTGTGAAAGCTTTTTCTGGTGCCGTTGCTATCATACTACCTACTACTAATACTTTGCTTGCAGACACTAATCTTTCAGGTGTGGTTGAATTGACAACTCAGCTGCTAATACGAGAATATCCTTTAGCTTCCCCTTTTGAGCGAATCAATAAATTTGGGTTGAATACTCTACCCTCGAAAACTGCTACGATCCCATACGCTTGTGGGACATCACTAAGCTCAACCCACTCTATTCTCAATTCTTCATATGCGTTCTGTTTGACACTTGTTCAAAATCCTCACTGAGTCCTTGTCACCCGAGGACTTTGTAACAAAATCCTCAAAAATTCAAAAATTTATTTTAACGTTACCACAATACCCGCACCCACTATTCACGATAGGATAACCACGATCTCCACCGCTTCGATCGTGGGTAGCACATGTCGTGTGGAGACGAAGGGGCAAGGGCAGTTTCTTCTGAAGTTTTTTGCTTCAGACCTTTTTCACCTGAGCTATAAATAGCCCCTTACCCCCTTAGTCAAAAACTCTTCCTCCCTCTCGACTCCTTCGCTCGAGTTGAAAACCTAACGCCGCCGCTAGCATCCTCGTCGCCGGTGAGGAACAACTTCACTGCTCGACCTCGCCGTCGTCGGACTCACGCCAACTGTGGAACATCTTCCTCCATCGCCGCTGTAGCTGTCTTTAGTCGCCAAGTTAGGGCACTAAAGATCTGAGCTGAAGAACTTCCATTTTTACCTCCCCAGTTCATCGTGTTCTTCATACAGGGTAATTAAAGCTCTATTTTACCATCTTGTTTGATCCATTTATTCTCTTTGAATTCGTGAAATTAGTTTTGTGAGAATCTCTCAGCTATGCACACCCATGTCTAGAACACTTGATGAATTTCACTAAGCCCTTAAATTCTTCACGAGATTGCCAACACTCCTCTCATCGGAGGGGACTCGTCACCATCAACATCTTCATCAGCACCATCTCATCTCCAAATCCTAGTTCATCACTTGTAACCAATCTCTGTCTCGCGACTCCGATTGGTACTTGTAAGGTTGCTAGTAGTGTTGATTACTCTTTGTAGTTGATGCTAGTTGGATTATTTGGTGGAAGAGTTTATGTTTAGATCCTTGATGCTACTCATTACCTCTCTGGTCATGATTATGATTATGCTTTGTGAGTATTTACTTTTGTTCCTGAGGACATGGGATAAGTCATGCTAATAGTAGTCATGCGAATTTGGTATTCATTCGGTAATTTGATATGTTGTATGTTCTTTTTCCTCCCGTGGTGTTATGTGAACGTAGACTACATAACACTTCACCATTATTTGTGCCTAGAGGAAGGCATTGGGAAGTAGTAAGTAGATGATGGGTTGCTAGAGTGACAGAAACTTAAACCCTAGTTTATGCGTTGCTTCGTAAGGGGCTGATTTGGATCCACTAGTTTAATGCTATGGTTAGACTTTGTCTTAATTCTTCTTTCGTAGTTGCGGATGCTTGCGAGAGGGGTTAATCATAAGTGGGATGCTTGTCCAAGTAAGGGCAGTACCCAAGCGCCAGTCCACCCTAATATAAAACTATCAAAGTAACGAACGCGAATCATATGAACAAGATGAAAACTAGCATGACAGAAATTCCCGTGTGTCCTCGGGAGCGTTTTTCCTCCTATAAGACTTTTTCCAGGCTTGTGCCTTGCTACAAAAGGGATTGGGCCACTTTGCTGCACCGTTGCTACTTTTGTTACTTGTTTCTTGCTACGAATCATCTCACCACACAATCACTTGTTATTGACAATTTGAGTGCCTGCAGATTTTACCTTGCTGAAAACCACTTGTCAGATCCTTCTGCTCCTCGTTGGGTTCGACACTCTTACTTATCGAAAGGACTACGATTGATCCCCTATACTTGTGGGTCATCAAGACTCTTTTCTGGCGCCGTTGCCGGGGAGTGAAGTGCCTTTGGTAAGTGGGACTTGGTAAGGAAACATTCATATAGTGTGCTGAAATTTATTGTCACTTGTCACTATGGATACTAATCCTTTGAGGGGCTTGTTCGGGGTATCTTCACCTCGAACGGAAGCACAAAGAGTTGCTCCTCAACCTGCTGCACCTACTGAAAATATTTTCTTTGAATTTCCTTCGGGTATGCTTGAGAAACTGCTGGCTAATCCTTTTACAGGAGATGGAACATCACATCCAGACTTGCATCTAATCTATGTAGATGAAGTTTGTGGTTTATTTAAGCTTGCAGGTTTGCCCGAGGATGAGGTCAAGAAGAAGGTCTTTCCTTGATCTTTGAAGGAGAAGGCGTTGACATGGTATAGGCTATGTGATGATACTGGATCATGGGACTACAATCGGTTGAAATTGGAATTTCATCAAAAGTTTTATCCTATGCATTTAGTACACGGTGATCGGAATTATATTTATAATTTTTGGCCTCGTGACAGAGAAAGCATCGCTCAAGCTTGGGGGAGGCTTAAATCAATGCTATATTCATGCCCCAATCATGAGCTATCGAGAGAAATTATCATTCAGAACTTTTATGCCCCAATCATTCAGAAATTATCATGCCCCAATCATGATCGCACCATGCTTGACACTTCTTGTACCGGTTCTTTTAGGAAGAGAGATATTGACTTCAAATGAAATTTATTGGAGAGAATTAAACGCAACTCTAAAGATTGGGAGCTTGAAGAAGGTAAGGAGTCAGGTATGAATTACACGTTTGATTGCGTTAAATCCTTTGTTGAGACAAATACTTTTTGTGACTTTAGGGCTAAGTATGGACTTGACTCTCAGATATTAGCTTCATTGTGTGAATCTTTTGCTGCTCATATTGATCTCCCCAAAGAGAAGTGGTTCAAATATCATCCTCCTTTAGAAGTCAATGTAGTTAAACCCATTCCAGTTGAAGAGAAAGTCATTGCCTATAATAATCCTATGGTTCCGAGTGCTTACATTGAGAAACCACCTTTCCCTGTTAGGATAAAGGATCATTCCAAAGCTTCAACTGTGATACATAGAGGCTACATTAGAACGCCTACACCCCCTGAGCAAATTAGAGTTGAACCTAGCGTTGCAATTATCAAAGATCTTCTGTCCGACGATGTTGAGGGACATAATATTCACTTCTGTGAAGATGCTGCTAGAATTGCTAAACCTCATGCTAGAGACAAACATAGGCCTGTTGTTGGCACGCCTGTTTTTTCTGTTAAGATAGGAGATCATTGCTATCATGGTTTATGTGACGTGGGTGCTAGTGTTAGTGCAATACCTCAATCTTTATATGATGAAATCAAAGATGAGATTTCACCTGTTGAGATATAACCTATTGATGTCAATATTCAGCTTGCCAATAGAGATACTATCGGCCCTGTGGGAATTGTTAGGGATGTTGAAGTCTTGTATGGTAAAACGAAGTATCCTGCTGATTTCCTCGTTCTTGCTACCGCACAAGATAGATTTTGTCCCATCATGTTTGGCAGACCCTTCCTCAATACCGTCAATGCTCATAGTGACTGTGAGAAGCAAACTGTCACTGTTGGCTTTGAAGGTGTGTCACATGAGTTCAATTTCTCCAAGTTTGGTAGACAACCTCATGAAAAGATGTTGCCTAGTAAGGATGAAACTATTGCCTTAGCTTTTATTTCCGTGCCTCCTACTGATCCCTTAGAGAAATACTTGCTTGAGCATGAAAATGATATGCATATGGATGAAAGGGATGAAATAGATAGAGTTGTCTTAGAACAATATCCTATCCTTAAGAATAACTTGCCTGTTGAACTGCTTGGGGATCCACCCCCACCAAAGGGTGATCCTGTGTTCGAGCTTAAACAATTTCCTGATACTCTTAAGTATGCTTATCTGGATGAAAACGAGATATATCCTATTATTATTTGTGCTAGCCTCTTAGAGCATGAAGAAAAGAAGTTACTAAAAACTCTGAGGAAGCACCGTGCTGCTATTGGATATACTCTTGATGATCTTAAGGGCATTAGTCCCACTCTATGCCAGCACAAGATTAAAATTGATCCTAACTTCAAACCAGTCGCTGATCATCAAAGGAGATTAAATCCTAAGATGAAAGAAGTAGTAAGAAAAGAAATACTAAAGCTCGTGGAAGCGGGGATTATCTATCCTGTTGCTCATAGCGATTGGGTGAGTCCGGTGCATTGCGTCCCTAAGAAGGGAGGCATTACCGTTGTCCCTAATGACAAGGGTGAATTGATCCCATAGAGGATTATTACTGGTTATAGGATGGTGATCAATTTTAGGAAACTGAATAAGGCCACTAGGAAAGATCGTTACCCTCTGCCTTTTATCGACCAAATGCTAGAAAGGATGTCTAAACACACACACTTTTGCTTTCTAGACGGTTATTCTGGTTTCTCCCAAATACGAGTTGCACAATCTGATCAGGAGAAAACCACTTTCACCTGCCCTTTCGGTACCTTTGCTTATAGACGCATGCCTTTTGGCTTATGTAATGCACCTGCCACCTTTCAAAGATGTATGATGGCTATATTCTCTGACTTCTGTGAAAAGATTGTCGAGGTTTTCATGGATGACTTTTCCGTTTACGTGTCTTCTTTTGATGATTGCCTCAGCAACCTTGATCATGTCTTGCAGAGATGTAAAGACACCAATCTTGTCTTGAATTGGGAGAAGTGCCACTTTATGGTTAGTGAAGGCATCATCTTAGGACATAAAATTTCTGAAAGAGGTATTGAAGTCGATAAGGCTAAGGTTGATGCAATCGAGAAAATGCCATACCCCACAGATATCAAAGGTGTAACAAGTTTCCTTGGTCATGCTGGTTTCTATAGAAGGTTCATTAAAGACTTCTCTAAGATTTCTAGGCCTCTTACCAATCTCTTGCAAAAGGATATTCCTTTTGTCTTTGACGTTGATTGTGAGGAATCATTTGGAATACTTAAGAGGGCTTTGATAACTGCACCTATTGTTCAACCACCTGATTGGAACTTGCCTTTTGAAATCATGTGTGATGCTAGTGATTATGCTGTTGGCGCTGTTCTAGGGAAAAGAGTTGATAAGAAGTTGAATGTTATTCACTACGCTAGTAAAACTCTAGATAGTGCCCAAAGAAACTATGCTACTACGGAGAAGGAATTTTTAGAGTCGTGTTTGCATGTGAAAAGTTCAGGTCTTACATAGTTGATTCCAAAGTCATTATTCACACTGATCATGCTGCTATTAAGTACCTCATGGAGAAGAAGGACGCTAAACCTAGACTTATCAGATGGGTTTTCTTGCTACAAGAATTTGATTTGCACGTTGTTGGCAGAAAGGGTGCTGATAACCCCATAACAGATAACTTGTCTAGGTTGGAGAACGTTCTTGATGACCCACAACCTATTGATGATAGCTTTCCCGATGAGCAATTGAATGTCATCAATGCTTCACGTAGTGCACCGTGGTATGCTGATTATGCAAACTATATTGTTGCCAAATATATACCTCCTAGTTTCACATACTAGCAAAAGAAGAAATTCTTCTTTGACTTGAGACATTACTTCTGGGATGATCCTCACCTTTATAAGGAAGGAGTATATGGCGTTATTAGATGTTGTGTACCTGAGCATGAACAAGGACAGATCCTACAGAAGTGTCACTCCGAGGCCTACGGAGGACACCATGCGTGAGATAGAACTGCACACAAGGTATTGCAATCAGGTTTCTATTGGCCCACTCTCTTCAAGGATTCCCGTAAGTTTGTCTTGTCTAGTGACGAATGTCAAAGAATAGGTAATATTAGCAAACGTCAGGAAATGCCTATGAACTATTCACTTGTCATTGAACCATTTGATGTCTCGGGCTTTGATTACATGGGACCTTTTCCAAAATCCAACGGGTATACTCATATCCTACTTGCTGTTGATTACGTCACTAAGTGGGTAGAAGCTATCCCCACCAGTAGTGCTGATCACAACACTTCTATCAGGATGCTTAAAGAAGTTATTTTCCCTAGATTTGGAGTCCCTAGATATCTAATGACCGACGGTGGTTCGCACTTCATTCATGGTGCTTTCCGTAAAACGCTTGAACTAGAGCATAAAGCTTATTGGGCAATAAAAGAGATCAACTTTGATTTCAAACTTGCCGGTGAGAAGAGGTTATTTGACATTAGCTCGCTTGATGTATGGAGAACTCAGGCATATGAGAATGCCAAGTTGTTCAAAGAAAAGGTTAAGAGGTGGCATCATAAGTGAATACAAAAGTGTGAGTTCAATGTAGGTGATTATGTATTGCTATAAAGCTCTTCTTTAAGATGCTTTGCAGGCAAGCTTCTCTCTAAATGGGAAGGTCCCTATGTTGTTGAGGAAGTATATCGTTCCGGTGCTATCAAGATCAACAACACGGAAGGTAATTGTCCGAGAGTTGTAAATGGGCAGAGAATCAAGCATTATATCTCACGTACTCCCATAAATGTTGAAAGCAATATCATCAATACCATAACTCTGAAAGAATACCTAAGGGATATTTATCAGCGTGTTTCAGACTCCGGAAACGAAGAGGTATGTGATTCGGTAAGAAAACAGAGTCCAAAACTTTTCCAGTAGGAAATTTTCTCCGTTTTGGAATATTTGAAAAAAATACAAAAATTGGAAGTAGTCCGGAAAGTGCGCGAGGAGGCGACAAGCCTGCACGGCGTGGGCCCACCCCCTGGCCGCGCCGTGAGGGCTTGTGGCCACCTCGTGCGCCTCCCGGACTCCGTTTTCATGCCGGGTACTCCTTCTAGTCTGGAAAAAATCATTATATATACTCCCATTTGGTCAATGAGGATTTATTTCCTGATTAATAAAAAATACTGGGCCGAAGAAGCGCCAGAGGGGCGCCAGGGGTTGGCCACAAGCCTGCACGGCGCGACCACCCCCCAGGCTGCGCCATGAGGGCTTGTGGGCAACCTGTTGGCCCAGTTTCCCCCCTCTTTAGCTATAGAAGGGTTTCGTCCAGGAAAAAAATCAGGGAGGAGCTTTTTCATGGTTTTGCCGCCGCCACGAGGCGCAACTTGAGCAGGACCAATCTAGAGCTCCGGCAGGACGATCCTGCCGGGGAAACTTCCCTCCCGGAGGGGAAAATCATCGCCATCCTCATCACCAACACTCCTCTCATCGGAGGGGACTCGTCACCATCAACATATTCATCAGCACCATCTCATCTCCAAACCCTAGTTCATCACTTGTAACCAATCTCCGTCTCGCGACTCCGATTGGTACTTGTAAGGTTGCTAGTATCGTTGATTACTCTTTGTAGTTGATGCTAGTTGGATTATTTGGTGGAAGAGTTTATGTTCAGATCCTTAATGCTACTCAATACCTCTCTGGTCATGATTATGATTATGCTTTGTGAGTAGTTACTTTTGTTCCTGAGGACATGGGATAAGTCATGCTAATAGTAGTCATGTGAATTTGGTATTCGTTCGGTAATTTGGTATGTTGTATGTTATTTTCCTCTAGTGGTGTTATGTGAACGTCGACTACATAACACTTCACACCATTATTTGGGCCTAGAGGAAGGCATTGGGAAGTAGTAAGTTGATGATGGGTTGCTAGAGTGACAGAAGCTTAAACTCTAGTTTATGCGTTGCTTCGTAAGGGGCTGATTTGGATCCACTAGTTTAATGCTATGGTTAGACTTTGTCTTAATTCTTCTTTCGTAGTTGCGGATGCTTGCGAGAGGGGTTAATCATAAGTGGGATGCTTGTCCAAGTAATGGCAGTACCCAAGCTCCGGTCCACCCACATATCAAACTACCAAAGTAACGAACGCGAATCATATGAACATGATGAAAACTAGCATGACAGAAATTCCCATGTGTCCTCGGGAGCGTTTTTCCTCCTATAAGACTTTGTCCAGGCTTGTCCCTTGCTACAAAAGGGATTGGGCCACTTTGCTGCACCGTTGCTACTTTTGTTACTTGTTGCTTGCTACGAATCATCTCACCACACAAGCACTTGTTACAGACAATTTCAGTGCGTGCAGATTTTACCTTGCTGAAAACCACTTGTCAGATCCTTCTGCTCCTCGTTGGGTTCGACAATCTTACTTATCGAAAGGACTACGATTGATCCCCTATACTTGTGGGTCATCAGACTTCTCCGTTTACGGGTCTTCTTTTGATGATTGCCTCAGCAACCTTCATCGAGTTTTGCAGAGATGTAAAGATACCAATCTTGTCTAGAATTGGGAGAAGTGCAACTTTATGGTTAATGAAGGCATCGTCTTAGTACATAAAATTTCTGAAAGAGGCATTGAAGTCGATAAGGCTAAGGTTGATGCAATCGATAAAATGCCATGCCCCACAGATATCAAAGGTGTAAGAAGTTTCCTTGGTCATGCTGGTTTCTATAGAAGGTTCATTAAAGACTTTTTTAAGATTTCTTGGCCACTTACCAATCTCTTGCAATAGGATATTCCTTTTGTCTTTGATGATGATTGTGAGGAAGCCTTCGAGATACTTCAGAAGGCCTTGATAACTACACCTATTGTTCAACCACCTGATTGGAACTTACCTTTTGAAATCATGTGTGATGCTAGTGATTATGCTGTTGGTGCTGTCCTAGGGAAAAGAGGTGATAAGAAGTTGAATGTTATTCACTATGCTAGTAAAACTCTAGACAGTGCCCAAAGAAACTATGCTACTACAGAAAAGGAATTTTTAGCAGTCGTGTTTGCATGTGAAAAGTTCAGGTCTTACATAGTTGATTCCGAAGTCACTATTCACACTGATCACGCTGCTATTAAGTACCTCATGGAGAAGAAAGACACTCAACCTAGACTTATCAGATGGGTTCTCTTGCTACAAGAATTTGATTTGCATGTTGTCGACAGGAAGGGTGCTGATAACCCCGTAGCAGATAACTTGTCTTGGTTGGAGAATGTTCTTGATGACCCACAACCTATTGATGATAGCTTTCCCGATGAGCAATTGAAATTCATCAATACTTCATGTAGTGCACCGTGGTATGATGATTATGCAAATTATGTTGTTGCCAAATATATACCACCTAGTTTCACATACTAGCAAAAGAAGAAATTCTTCTTTGATTTGAGACATTACTTCTGGGATGATCCTCACGTTTATAAGGAAGGAGTAGATGGTGTTATTAGACGTTGTGTACCTGAACATGAACAGGGACAGATCCTACAGAAGTGTCACTCCGAGTCCTACGGAGGACACCATGCGGGAGATAGAAGTGCACACAAGGTATTGCAATCAGGTTTCTATTGGCCCACTCTCTTCAAGGATGCCCGTAAGTTTGTCTTGTCTTGTGACGAATGTCAAAGAATAGGTAATATCGGTAAACGTCAGTAAATGCCTATGAATTATTCACTTGTCATTGAACCATTTGATGTTTGGGGCTTTGATTATATGGGACCTTTTCCAAAATCCAATGGGTATACTCATATCCTAGTTGGTGTTCATTACGTCACTAAGTGGGTAGAAGCTATCCCAACTAGTAGTGCTGATCACAACACTTCTATAAGGATGCTTAAAGAAGTTATTTCCCCTAGATTTGGAGTCCCTAGATATCTAATGACCGACGGTGGTTCACATTTCATTCATGGTGCTTTCCGTAAAACGCTTGCTAAGTACGATGTCAATCATAGAATTGCGTCCACCTATCACCCTTAGTCCAGTGGTCAAGTAGAGCTAAGCAATAAAGAGATTAAACTAATTCTACAAAAGACTGTCAATAGGTCTAGAAAGAATTGGTCTAAGAAGCTCGATGATGCACTGTGGGCTTATAGAACTGCCTATAAGAATCCCATGGGCATGTCTCCGTACAAAATGGTGTACGGTAAAGCATGTCATTTACCTGTTGACCTAGAGCATAAGGCTTATTGCGCAATCAAAGAGCTCAACTTTGATTTCAAACTTGCTGGTGAGAAGAGGTTATTTGATATTAGCTCTCTTGATGAATGGAGAACTCAGGCATATGAGAATGCCAAGTTGTTCAAATAAAAGGTTAAGAGCTGGCATGATAAAAGGATACAAAAGTGTGAGTTCAATGTAGGTGATTATGTCTTGCTATATAATTCTTGTTTAAGATTTTCGCAGGCAAGCTTCTCTCTAAATGGGAAGGTCCTTACATTGTTGAGGAAGTATATCGTCCCGGTGCTATCAAGATCAACAACACGGAAGGTAATTGTCCGGGAGTGGTAAATGGGCAGAGAATCAACCATTATATCTCAGGTACTCCCATAAATTTTGAAAGCAATATTATCAATACCATAACTCCGGAGGAGTACCTAAGGGATATTTATGAGTCTGTTTCAGACTCCGAAAACGAAGAGGTATGTGATTCGGTAAGTAAACAAACTCCAAAAAATTTCCAATAGGATTTTTTGTCCTTTCTGGAATTTTTTTAAAAATAGAAATATTTGAAGTAGTCCGGAAAGCGCATGAGGAGGCGACAAGCCTGCCAGGCGCGGGCCACCCCCTGGTCGCACCTGGGGGGCTTGTGGCCACCTCGTGTGCCCCCCGGACTGTGTTTTCTTGCGGATGACTCCTTCTGGTGTGGAAAAAAGCATTATATATTCTCCCGAAAGGTCTGACCCTCGTATCACGCAAATTTCCTCTGTTTTTGTTTCGAGCCTGTTTCTGCTGCAGATATAGATTGCTATGGCATCTCCGAAAGCTCCGAAGGACAAGATCTTCGAGAAGGTCATCAATCCCTACCTCGCGGGAGTGTTGCAACACCCTCAATCTACCGAGATGCGTGAGGGGATGTTGCACATCCGTGATGTTGAGGGACCCAAGAAGACCGGAAGCGTGGAGGCGAGGCTCGAAGCAATGGAGCAACAAGTCTTCAAGTGCCAAGGGATGGTGGAGCGTGGACTCAACGCCAACCGCATGATGATCACAGAGTTCACCAACAAGCACAAGATCAATGCCAATGACATCGGGAAGCACCTCTCCAGGCTCTATGACAGAATTGATCACCTCCAAGCCCAGATCTATGACCTGCAGAACCAAAACTGTGAGTATGAGTATAGATTTAAATCAATACGGTTGGCTGCAGATTTGAGGATTCCTGAGACTTGGTCATCTTTCCATGATGGAGCACCTATGCCTTGGAAGATAGAGGATCAAACCCATGTTGCAACAACTCCACCACGATCACCTCCAAAGGAAGACGACTAAGCATGGGTATGGGCAATCCCCTTGGCTTGTGCCAAGCTTGGGGGAGTTGCCCCGGTATCGTATCACCATCACATCTTTTGCCTTTACCTTTTCTTAGTTCGTTCCTTTTTGGTTTTATCTTTCTCTAGTAGAAATAAAGGTCTTAGTGTTTTAGGCTTGAGTTTTGCTTTGTGTCACCCCCGATGTATTCGAGCTCATGAGCCATATAATAAAGAGTGTCTTAGTTAAGGGCCTTGTCCCATGCCATGATCAAAAGGATGATAAAAGAATAAAAGCATGACAGATCATGCAATGATCTTATGGGAAGTGATGGCTTCACATATAAAAAGAATGATGATTGAAACTTGTTGAGGGTAGAAAAACATAGACCTTGGTCATTGTTGAAATTAATAGGAAATGATAAAGAATGAGCTGTTCACATATAAATATATCATATTTGACACCATCTATGATTGTGAACACTCACTACACTATTACATGCTTAGAAGTGGATGTTGGACAAGGAAGACAACATAATGAATTGTGTTTGCTTGGTTTCGAACAATGTTATATGACTAGTGGAGATCCCTTAGCATGTGACGACTGCTTCCACCTCATATTAGCCAAACCTCCCGCACCAAGTAGAGATAATACTTGTGCATCCATAAACCTTCAACCCAGTTTTGCCATGAGAGTCCACCATACCTACCTATGGATTGAATAAGATCCTTCAATTAAGTTGTCATCGGTGCAAGCAATAAAAATTGCTCCCTAAATATGTATGATCTATTAGTGTATGGAAAATGAGCTTTGTACGAACCTGTGATGAGGAAGACATAAAAGCGACAGACTACATAATAAAGTTCTTTATCACAGGAGGCAATATAAAGTGACGTTCCTCCACACTAAGAGGACGCACATCCAAACCTCAAAAGTGCATGACAACCTCTGCTTCCCTCTACGAAGGACTATCTTGTACCTTCACTTTTTGACCTTGAAAGAGTCATGTTGATCTACACCAATTCCTTATTTCGCCTTTATCTTGGCTAACGTCATATGCTAGGGAAAGATATGTATTCATATGTCAACTTGGAAGTCAGTATTCATGAATTATTATTGTTGACATTACCCTTGAGGTAAATGGTTGGGAGGCGAAACTCTAAGCCCCTATCTTTCTGTGTGTCCTACTGAAACTTTGATCTCATGAATACCACGTGAGTTGTAGCAATTGTAGAGAACGAAAATATGATTGAGTATGTGGATTTGCTTTACAAGGTCTTATTTGACTCTTTTCAATGTTGTGATAAATTGCAATTACTTCAATGACTAAAGGCTATCGGTGGTTAATTCTCGGTAAGGTTCTTGATCCATACTTTACTTTGTGAAGGAATTGCCACTTTGGCATAAGAGATGATATGATGGTATTGCTGTTCTGATCATGATCATGATGCCTGCATGTTCATATCTTGTTTTGTCAACACCTCTCTCTCTAAACATGTGGTCATATTTATTGATCTCGGCTTTCGCTTGAGGACAAGCGAGGTATAAGCTTGGGGGAGTTGATATGATACGTCCATTTTGCATCAAGCTTTCATGTTGATATTTATCGCTTTATGGGCTGTTATTACACTTCACGGTACAATACTTATGCCTTTTCTCTCTTATTTTGCAAGGTTTACATGAAGAGGGAGAATGCCGGCAACTGGAATTCTGGCCTGAAAAAGGAGCAAGTTTGACATACCTATTCTGCGCAACTCCAAAAGCCGTGAAAATCAACGAGGATTTTTTTGGGATTTATAAAAAATATTGGGCCGAAGAAGTACCAGAGGGGCGCCAGCAGGAGGCCACAAGCCTGCTAGGCGTGGCCTCCCCCCTGGCCGCGCCTAGGGGGCTTTTGGGCTCCCACTTGGCCCTCTAGCTCCCCTCTTTTGCTACAAGAAGGGTTTCGTTCTGAAAAATCAGGAGGGCGCTTTTCGGAGGATTCGCAGCCGCCACGTGGCGGAACTTGAGCAGAACCAATCTAGAGCTCCGGCAGGACGATCCTACCGGGGAAACTTCCCTCCCGGAGGGGGAAATCGTCGCCATCGTCATCACCAACACTCCTCTCATCGGAGGGGACTCATCACCATCAACATCTTCATCAGGACCATCTCATCTCCAAACCCTAGTTCATCTCTTGTAACCAATCTCCGTCTCGCGACTCCGATTGGTACTTGTAAGGTTGCTAGTAGTGTTAATTACTCTTTGTAGTTGATGCTAGTTGGATTACTTGGTGGAAGATTATATGTTCAGATCTTTGATGCTACTCATTACCTCTCTGGTCATGAATATGATCATGCTTTGTGAGTAGTTACTTTTGTTCCTGAGGACATGGGATAAGTCATGCTATAAGTAGTCATGTGAATTTGGTATTCGTTCGATATTTTGATGTGTTGTATGTTGTCTCTCCTCTAGTGGTGTTATGTGAACGTCGACTACATAACACTTCACCATTATTTGGGCCTAGAGGAAGGCATTGGGAAGTAGTAAGTAGATGATGGGTTGCTAGAGTGACAGAAGCTTAAACCCTAGTTTACGCGTTGCTTCGTAAGGGGCTGATTTGGATCCACTAGTTTAATGCTATGGTTAGACTCGGTCTTAATTCTTCTTTCATAGTTGCGGATGCTTGCGAGAGGGGTTAATCATAAGTGGGACGCTTGTCCAAGTAAGGGCAGTACCCAAGCGCCGGTCCACCTACATATCAAACTTTCAAAGTAACGAACGCGAATCATATGAACATGATGAAAACTAGCTTGACAGATTTTCCCATGTGTCCTCGGGAGCGTTTTACCTCCTATAAGACTTTGTCCAGGCTTGTCCCTTGCTACAAAAGGGATTGGGCCACTTTTCTGCACCGTTGTTACTTTTGTTACTTGCTACTTGCTACGAATCATCTTGCCACACAACTACTTGTTACCGATAATTTCAGTGCTTGCAGATATTACCTTGCTGAAAACCACTTGTCAGATCCTTCTGCTCCTCGTTGGGTTCGACACTCTTACTTATCGAAAGGACTACGATAGATCCCCTATACTTGTGGGTCATCACACCACTTCCTATATCTTTGCCTTTTTCTCTTGACAAAGCGACACGTGTTGGGGAATGATCTAGACATATATATGCACACAAATATATTTGATCATGAATTATTATTGTTGACAATTACCTATATGATAAATAAGTTGGGAGGTGAAACAGTAAGCCCCTATCTTTGTCTATATTCGATGGAGGCCATTTTCTCTAAAAATATGCTTTGAGTGTTAGCAATCATGGAAGACTACATGATAGTTGAGCATGCGGAATTTGCTAAATCAAAGCTCTTACATAGACCCTTGCTGAAAATAAGATGAATTGCAATTGTCCGATGACTAGGATTATGGTTTGTTAGTTTTCAAGAATCTTTTTGGTCTATACTTTAACATGTGAATAGCTTGTTACTTCATAATGAGAAGTTTTATGAGATGAGCTACTGTTTATGATATATAATGATGCTAGAAAAAAGTGAGTGAAATTATCATTGATCAAACTTGTGCACTTGCTAGCATTCACACTTGATAAATTATTTCTTTTATCATTTACCTACTCGAGGACGAGAAGGAATTAAGCTTGGGGATGCTGATACGTCTCCAACGTATCTAGAATTTATGAAGCATTCATGCCATGTTTACAATAATTCTATATGATTTTGGTTTGATTTTATTAGAACTAACCCAGACTGACGATGTTTTCAGTAGAACTACCATGGTGTCAATTTTTGTGCACAAATAGAAGTTCTCGGAATGGGCTGAAAATTTACGGTGATTTTTATGGACCAAAAGAGACCCCCGAAGCACCAGACCTGGGACAGGAAGTGGATGAGGAAGCCACAAGCCTGCTGGGTGCGACCACCCCCTAGGTTGCGTCCCCTGGCTTGACACTTCCTCGGGAACCTTCTAGACGTGAGCCTGCGCAAAGAATTCCTATAAAGACCAAAACCCCCAGAAAGAAGCCTAGATCGGGAGTTCCGTCGCTGCAAGCCTCTAGAGCCACGAAAAACCAATCGAGAGCCCGTTCCAGCATCCTGCCGGAGGGGGAAACCATCACCGGAGGCCATCTTAATCATCCCGTCGGTCTCCATGATGAGGAGGGAGTAGTTCACCCTCGGGGCTGAGGGTATGTATCAGTAGCTATGTGTTTGATCACTCTCTCTCTCGCTCTCTCTCGTGTTCTTGAGATCGCACGATCTTGATGTATCACGAGCTTTATTAATATAGATGAATCATATGGAGTTTTCCCCTCTCTATCTTCTTGTGATGAATTGAGTTTTCCGTTTGAAATTTTCTTATCGGATTGAGTCTTTAAGGATTTGAGAACACTTGATGTATGTCTTGCGATGGGATACCTATGGTGACAATGGGATGCTCTATTGATCCACTTGGTGTAAATTTTGGTGATCAAATTGCGGGTTCCATGAACTTGGGAATCTATGCATAGGGGTTGGCACATGTTTTCGTCTTGACTTTCCGGTAGAAACTTTGGGGCACTCTTTGAAGTTCTTTGTGTTGGATTGAACATGATGAATCTGAAATTATGTGATGAATATTGTATAATCATGCCCATGGGTACTTGTGGTGACATTGGAGTATCTAGGTGACATTAGGGTTTTGGTTGATGTGTATATTAAGGTGTTATTTTAGTACAAACTCTAGGGATGTTTATGACAGTTATAGGGATAGCTCATAAGATTGATCAGAAAAGATAACTTTGAGGTGGTTTCATACCCTACAATAATTTCTTCGTTTGTTCTCCGCTATTTGTGACTTTGGACTGAACTCTTTGTCGCACGTGAGGGATTTATATATGATTCAACTATGTTTGTATTGTTGAGAGAACTTGTAGTAGTGCAACTATGGACCCTAGGCCTTGTTTCCAAGCATTTATAAAACGTTTTGCTCGCTGTTTATTATTTGTTACCTTGTTGTTTTTATATTTTCAGATTGCAAAAACCTGTATCTACCATCCATATGAGACTTGTATCACCACCCCTTCGCCGAACTAGTGCACCCATACGATTTAATTACCATTGTATTGGGTGTGTTGGGGACACAAGAGACTCTTTTTTATTTGATTGCAGGGTTGCTTGAGAGAGACTATCTTCATCCTACTCCTCCCACAGATTGATAAACCTTAGGTCATCCACTTGAGGGAAACTTGCTATTGTCCTACAAAACTCTGCGCTTGGAGGCTGCTACCTCTTGAGCTTGCGTTGGTTTTTCCCTTGAAGAGGAAAGGGTGATGCAACACAGAAGCGATAAGTATTTCCCTCAGTTTGGGAACCAAGGTATCAATCTAGTAGGAGTATCAAGATGAGGCACCAATGTACGTGCGCAAAAACAAACAAACTTGCAAGGTGAGATCTGTAGGTGAAAAGTGCAACAAAGTAATTTTGTAGATCTGAATATATGATGTGAAGTATACCCGGGGGCCATAGTGTTCACTAGAGGCTTCTCTCATGATAGCAAGTATTACGGTGGGTGAACGAATTACTGTCGAGCAATTGATAGAATCGCGCAAAGTCATGACGATATCTAAGGAAATGATTATACATATAGGCATCACGTCCGAGACAAGTAGACCGATACTTTATGCATCTACTACTATTACTCCACACATCGACCTCTATCCAGCGTGCATCTAGTGTATTGAGTTCATAACAAACAGAGTAACGCCTTAAGCAAGATGACATGATGTAGAGGGATAAATTATGCAATATGATATAAACCCCATCTTTTTACCCTTGATGGCAACAACACGATGCATGGCTCGCTACCCTTTCTGTCACTGGGTGAGGACACCACACGGTATGAACCCAAAACCAAGCACTTCTCCCATTGCCAGAATTATAGATCAAGTTGGCCAAACGAAACCCACAACTCAAAGAGAATTACAAGGATACGAAATCATGCATATAAGAGATCAGAGGAGACTCAAATAATATTCATCGATAATCCGATCATAAATCCATAATTCATCGGATCTCGACAAACACACCGCAAAAGAAGGTTACATCGGATAGATCTCCATGAAGATCATGTAGAACCTTGTATTGAAGATCCAAGAGAGAGAAGAAGCCATCTAGCTACTAGCTATGGACCCGAAGGTCTGTGGTGAACTACTCCCGCATCATCGGAGAGGCAATGGTGTTGTTGAAGATGCCCTCCGTGTCTCAATCCCCCTCCGATAGAGCATCAGAACGGTCCCCAGATGGGATCTTGCGGAGACAGAAGCTTGCGGCGGCGGAAAAGTATTTTCGTGGCTCTCTTTGGTGGTTTCGGGATTTTTGGGAATTTATAGGCTAAAGAGGTAGGGCAAAGGAGCCACAGGGGGCCCACGAGCCTGCTAGGCGCGGCCCCCCTAGGGCGCACCTAGGGGGGCTCGTGACCTCCCTCGAGACCTCATGTCTTGGTTCTCAAGTCCTCTGCGTATCCTCTGTTATGGAAAAAATCACCCCGCAGGTTTTATTCGTTTGGACTCCGTTTAATATTCTTTTCTGAAAAAGGTCAAAAACACGGAAAAAACAGAAATTGGCACTGGGCACTGAGTTAATAGGTTAGTCCCAAAAATGATACAAAATGGCATATAAATGCAGATAAGACATCCCAAGTTGAGAATATAATAGCATGGAACAATAAAAAATTATAGATACGTTGGAGACGTATCAAGCATCCCCAAGCTTAACTCCTGCTCGTCCTTGAGTAGGGAAGTGATAAAGACCGAATTTTTAATGTGGAATGCTACCTAACATATTTGTTCTTTGTAACTTCTTTATTGTGGCATGAATCAGATCCATAAGATTCAAAACAATAATACTTCAAGCATACTAGCAAAGTAATCATGAACTTTTGAAATAACAAGGCCAAAGAAAGTTATCCCTACAAAATCATATAGTCTGGCTATGCTCGATCATCCCCACACAAAGAATTTAAATCATCCACAACCCCGGTATTGGCCAAGTAATTGTTTTCGCATTCTTACTTTCTCAAACTTTTTTCATCTCTCACGCAATACATGAGCGTGAGCCATGGATATAGCACTATAGGTGGAATAGAGTGTGGTGGAGGTTGTGAGGCAAAAAGGAGGAGATGGTCACATCGACTCGGCGTATCAATGGGCTATGGAGATGCCCATCTATAGATATCAATCTGAATGAGTATGGATTGCCATGCAACGGATGCACAAGAGCTATAAGTGTGTGAAAGCTCAAAAAGAAAACTTGTGGGTGTGCACCCAACTAGCTTGCTCATGAAGACCTAGGGCAATTTTGAGGAAGCCCATCATTGGAAATATACAAGCCAAGTTATATAATGAAAATTCCCACTAGTATATGAAAGTGACAAAACAAGAGACTCTCTATCATGAAGAACATGGTGCTATTTTGAAGCACAACTGTGGAAAAAGATAGTAGCATTGTCCCTAATCTCTTTTTCTCTCATCATTTTTTTTGTTTGGGTTCTTTGGCCTCTCTTTTTTTCATTTCATTTTTTTGGTGGGCATCTTTGGCCTCTTTTTTTTATTTCCTCACATGGGACAATGCTCTAATAATGATGATCATCACACTTTTATTTACTTACAACTCAATACATAGAATAATAATGACTCTATATGGAATGCCTCCGACAGTGTACTCGGATGTGCAACGATCTAGCTTAGTGTATGACGTTGAAAGATCTCGCTAGCTATCTTACGATCATGCAATGGCTATATGAAAATGACGACACATGTCATGATACGGAACGGTGGAAGTTGCATGGCAATATATCTCGGAATGGCTATGAAAATGCCATAATAGGTAGGCATGGTGGCTGTCTTGAGGAAGGTATATGGTGGGTTTGTGCACCAGTGAGAGTTGCGCGACACTAGAGAGGCTAGCAATGGTGGAAGGTGAGAGTGCATCTATACCATGGACTCACATTAGTCATGAATAACTCATATACTTATTGCGAAAGTTTTATTAGTAATCGAAACAAAGTGCTAAATGCATAGTCCTAGGGGAAGGGTTGGTAGGTGTTAACCATCGCGCGATCCCGACCGCCAAACAAAGGATGACAATCAATAAATAAATTATGCTCCGACTCCCTAACATAGAGGTTCACCATACGTGCATGCTACGGGAATCACTAACCTCAACACAAGTATTTCTAGATTCACAACACCCTACTAACATGACTCTAATATTACCATATCCATATCTCAAAACTAATTGTGAGGAATCAAACTTCTCTTACTAATAAATGCAATCGAATATGAAAGTTTTTATTATATCCTCTTCGGATGCCTATCATATTTAGGACTAATTTCATAGCACACGCCAATTACCAAGTTACTTAGAGAGAGCACTCTCAAAATGATATAAGTGAAGATCAAGAGTTTTTATTTATACAAAATATGACACCGCCGTGCTCTAAACAGATTGAAGTGAAGCACTAGAGCAAAATCATCTAGCTCAAAAGATATAAGTGAAGCTCATTGGAGCAAAATTATCTAGCTCAAAAGATATAAGTGAAGCACATGCGAGCTAAACTGCCTAACTCAAAAGATATAAGTGAAGCTCATTGAGTATTCTAACAAATTCACAATGAGTGTGTGTCCTTCTCAAAAAGGTGTGCAGCAAGGATGATTGTGACAAACAAAAGCAAAGACTCCTATAATACACGATGCTCCAAGCAAAACACATATCATGTGGTAAATAAAAATATAGCTCCAAGTAACGTTACCGATGGATTGAAGACGAAAGAGGGGATGCCTTCCCGGGGCATCCCCAAGCTTAGGCTTTTTGGTGTCCTTGAATTTGGCTTGGGATGACTTGGGCATCCCCAAGCTTATGCTCTTTCCATTCTTTATTCCATTGTATATAAGATCATCACCCAAAACTTGAAAACTTCACAACACAAAACTTAAACAGAAACTCGTGATATCATTAGCATTAGAAAACAAACCACCAACTTTTAGGTACTGTAGTAAACTTGATTTCCATTTTATATTGATGTTATATTACTGTATTCTCACTTTTCCATGGCTCGTACCCCCCGATACTAACCATAGTTTCATCAAAAGAAGTAATCAACACAACAAAAACAGAATATGTCAAAAACAGACCAGTCTGTAGCAATCTGTATATTTCGTATACCTCTGCTATACCAAAAATACTTAAACATTATTAAAATTAGGTCAATTTGTATATAAATCAGAAGCAAAAATAATCAACTCAAATGCTTTTTCTGGATAGTAATTAAAAATAATTTCATGAGCACAAAGTTTCTGTCTTTTTCAGCATGATTAAACAACTATCACCAAAACTAATCATAAAGGTTCTGCTTGGCACAAACACTAATTCAAACATAAAAAACACAATCATAACATAATTATGATGGTGTGGACTCAACAAAACAGAAAGTAAAAAGAAAAAATAAATTTATTCATTGGGTTGCCTCCCAACAAGCGCTATCGTTTAACGCCCTTAGCTAGGCATTGATAATTCAATGATGCTCACACAAAATACAAGAATTGAAGCACAACAAGAGCATCATAAAGCATGTTAAAATCACATATAAGTCTAACATACTTCCTATGCATAGGAATTATATAGGAAAACAAATTATCAAGACAACCAAGAGCTACCATATGCAAGGAAGAAGAAAGAGACAATAGCAATCTCCACATAACGAGAGGTGATTTAGTGATATGAAAATTTCTACAACCATATTTTCCTCTCTCATAATAATTACATGTGGGATCATATTCAAATTCAACAATATAACTATCACATAGGATATCCTTTTCATGATCCACGTGCATGCAAAGTTGACGCTCTTGAAAAATAGTAGCATTATCATCAACTAAAGTCATGACTTCTCCAAATCTGGTTTCAATATTATTGCAAATATTATTATAAATATCATATTCATCACGAGGCTTAAACAAATTTTCAATATTATAAGAAAAATCATCACCCCAATCATGATCATTGCAACAAGTAGTGGACATAGCAAAATTAGCATCCCCAAGCTTAGGGTTTTGCATATTTTCAGCATAATTGACATTCATAGAATTTATAATAAAATCATTGCAATCATGCTTTTATTTAAAGGGGATAGCAAGTGTGGATGCAAGAACAATAATTTCACGTTTAGCATAAGGAACTATAGCAAGTTCATCTCCATATGCATCATTAATATTGGCATCGTGGCCACAAGCATAGAAAGCATCATGTTTATCAAGGGGAGATATTTCAATCACATCAACGGAATCACAATTATCTATAGGTTCATGCATGCCATTATTTTCCTCCAAAGAACCGGACATTCTCTCAATAAATTCAATAACATAGGCATTAGAAGCAAAGTTCTCACGACAGTAATTAAGTATGTCAAGATTTTCATATTTGTAGAGAGTAATATCATACTTTTCAATCAAAGAAGCAACTTCATGAGCACCCTTAAAAACAACAAATTCTTCAACTTGTTCGATATCATAATAGCTATAAACACCCTTTTCATAGGAATATAAGATTTCATTATCATTAAACTCACATAGGTAGGGAAGGTGTTTTTAGGGTTTTTAGAGCAACAAGTATAATCATAAATTTCACATAGATTCAAAGCATAGCATAGCAAACTATTTATGTGATGCCATAAGAGTCTCCCCTTTTCAGACAAACGGTGACGCACAAACTGAGCATGCTCATCTAAAGATTTCCCATCAACCAAGCTAGTTGGGGTTTCAGCACGAGCACAAAGGGATCAATGATGATCCAAGTAGAAAACTTTAAGTGGATCCATATCAATAGATACTTAGCAAGAAAAGATGCAAGCATATTGAAGGCACATAGCACACAAGCAAAGGAAAGGCAAATGAGAAAGGCAAATATTTTTGTAAATTTTGTTTTTTAGAAGTGGGGGAGAGTAAAACGAGAGGCAAATGGCAAATAATGTAAACGCAAGAGATGAGTTTGCGATAGTTACTTGGTAGATATGCTTCACTTGAATACTCCCCGACAACGTCGCCAGAAATCCTTCTTTCTACCTCTTGACCTTGCGTTGGTTTTTCCCTTGAAGAGGAAAGGGTGATGCAGCATAGTAGCGTTAAGTATTTCCCTCAGTTTAAGAACCAAGGTATCAATCCAGTAGGAGTATCAAGATAAGGCACCAATGTACCTGTGCAAAAACAAACAAACTTCCACCCAACGCGAAAAAGGGGTTGTCAATCCCTTCATGATTATTTGCAAGGTGAGATCTGTAGGTGAAAAGTGCAACAACGTAATTTTGTAGATCTAAATATATGATGTGAAGTAGACCCGGAGGCCATAGTGTTCACTAGAGGCTTCTCTCATGATAGCAAGTATTACGGTGGGTGAACGAATTACTGTCGACCAATTGATAGAATCGCGCAAAGTCATGACGATATCTAAGGCAATGATCATACATATAGGCATCACGTCCGAGACAAGTAGACCTATACTTTCTGCATCTACTACTATTACACCACACATCGAGCGCTATCCAGCATGCATCTAGTGTATTGAGTTCATAACAAACAGAGTAACGCCTTAAGCAAGATGACATGATGTAGAGGGATAAATTCATGCAATATGATATAAATCCCATCTTTTTACCCTTGATGGCAACAACACGATGCGTGCCTCGCTACCCTTTCTGTCACTTGGTGAGGACACTACACGATATGAACCCAAAACCAAGCACTTCTCCTATTGCAAGAATTATAGATGAAGTTGGCCAAACAAAGCCCATAACTCGAAAAGAATTACAAGGATACAAAATCATGAATATAAGAGATCAAAGGAGACTCAAATAATATTCAAAGATAATCTGATCATAAATCCACAATTAATTGGATCTCGACAAACACACCGCAAAAGAAGGTTACATCGGATAGATATCCATGAAGATCATGGAGAACCTTGTATTGAAGATCCAAGAGTGAGAAGAAGCCATCTAGCTACTAGCTATGGACCCAAAGGTCTATGCTGAACTACTCACGCATCATCGAAGAGGCAATGATGTTGATGAAGAACCCCCCCGTGTCTGAATCCCCTTCTAGAAGGGCACCAGAATGGTCCCCAGATGGGATCTTGCGAAGACAGATGCTTGCAGCGGCGGAAAAGTATTTTCGTGGCTCTCTCTGGTGGTTTCGGGATTTTTGGGAATTTATAGACGAAAGAGGTAGGGCAAAGGAGCCACGAGGGCCACGAGCCTTCTAGGCACGCCCCCCAGGGCGCGCCTAGGGGGCTTGTGACCTCCCCCGAGACCTCCTGCCTTGGTCCTAAAGTCCTTTGCGTATCTTCTGTGATGGAAAAATCACCCCGCAAGTTTTATTCCGTTTGGACCCCGTTTAATATTATTTTCTGAAAAAGGTCAAAAACACGGAAAAAACAGAAACTCGCACTGAGCATCGAGTTAAGAGGTTAGTCCCAAAAATTATATTAAATGGCATATAAATGCATATAAGACATCCCAAGTTGATAATATAATAGCATGGAACAATCAAAAATTATAGATACGTTGGAGACATATCAGAGGCCCAACACGAGTCTACAAGAAGATGGTTGTGTAGTAGACATCACGTGTCTTCATCTCCTGGCCGCGTCGAGCGTCGCCACTCGGTTTGGACGCGCCTACATCACTTGGCTGCCTAGCGCGTCACCACTCGGTTGGAAGCATGTCCATTACTCGGCCGCCTCGCGTGCCGTTACTCCACTGAATGCGACGTCATCACACGATCGCTCCTCATGTCTCCACTCAGCTGGACGCGTCTTCATCACTCAGATGCCTCGTGCATCACCACTCCATGCGTCACGTCTTCGTCACTCGGCCGGCCCGTGCGCCAGAGCTCAGCTGAGCACATCTAAACCACAACCCCGGTGGGTGACCGGCTTAGCTACGAACCTGACTTCACGTAATTTAAAACTATCCTGAGTAAGGACATGCTCCACACTCGGGAACTTAGCTGCGACTCTGTATCGCCTAAGTTAAAAACAACTCCGAGTACGGACATGCTCCACACTCGGAAACTTAGGTGTGACTCTGTATCGCCTAAGTGAAAAAGAACTCCGTGTATGGACATGCTCCACACCTGGGGCCCTAGCATCGATCCTGACTTAACCTAAGTAAAAACTACCCCGAGTACGGACATGTGATACGTCTCAAATGTATCGACTTTTCTAAACACTTTTGCTATTGTTTTGGCCTCATTCCTACATGATTTGAATGAAACTAACCCGGACTAACGCTGTTTTCAGCAGAGCTGCCTGTATTCTTTTCTTGTGTGCAGGGAAATGGATTTTTAGCCTCCCGGAAAATTCCAATAAAAAATAGAGAAAATCCACGCATCGGGAGGAACCCCTGGGCCAGAATATCGGCCACCGAGCCTCCATGCGACCTGTGGGCGCGGCCTGCCTCCTGGCCGCACCGGGAGGCCGCCTGGGTGGGGCCCACCTCCTCTGGTGCCCTACCTTGGCTCCTATTTTTACCCGTGAGTCAGAAATCCCAGAACAGAAGTCGATTTGCAAGTTCTCGACCCGGAGCCGCCGCCACCCTCGGTTCTTCTCCGGGAGAGCTAATCCGGAGGCTGCCTAGGCCTCCGGAGAGGAGAAATCGTCGCCATCGTCATCGCCATTACCACTCCATCACTCTTCCATGAATTCCCCCATCATGTGTGGGTAATTCCTTGTTGTAGGTAAAGGGGATGGTAGGGTTTGGATGAGTTAGATCATGTAATAGTTCGTCATATTGTTGGGGGCATGTTGCCTATCATCTACTATGGTGTTTATCATCTTTGCTACTACTTGTTACTCTTAATGCTGGTCACTTTGGGCCCGAGTGCCATGATTTCAGATCTGAATACCTTATGTTTTCATGAATATATTTATGTTTTTGATCCTATCTATGAGTAGTATGCACCTATTATAGTCCGGAACCGGCGATCCCAATGGTGACAGCTTGCGACACAAAAGGGGATAGACTATGATTTGAGGATTCCATGTATCCATTGATTGTTAATGCTTTGTTCCGGTGCTCTTTGACAGGAGCACATTAATCTCCATAAGTTCCTTTTGGCGCTGTTGGTAGCAGGATGGTAGGACAAAAGATGTTGTGCAAGTTCTTATTGCAAGCACGCACGACTACCTTGGGATACATGCCTAATGTTTGATATTTGCCTAGATGATCATTACTTTTCTATGTGCCTTGCCCCAAGTTAAATACATGATATCTCTCATCCATGACGAACCATCCATCTCCCTAGCCTACAGTGTTTTAATCCTGCTAGTCACCAGTTGCTCTACTTTAGCTGTTTTACTTTCGTTGCTTTGCCACCATCATTTCCGTTGCCACAATCACTTTCATATCACCGTTGCTACTAATATTTCGTTGCCAAGCAAGTATCTTTCAGGTGTGGTTGAATTGACAACTCAACTGTTAAAGCTTATAAATATTCCTTGCCTCCCCTTGTGTCAAATCAATAAATTGGGTTATCTTACCCGTGAAGACTGTTGCGATCCCCTATACTTGTGGGTTATCAAGACTATTTTCTGGTGCCGTTGCCAGGGAGCATAGCTTTATTTACAAGACTACTTGGAGTTATTTTGCTTGCTGCAATTTATCTGCTATGGGTAAGAAAGGAGACCCCAAGGTTCCATTTTTACCATCCACTACACGAAAAGGGAGCTTACAGAGTGTGCTGACTCTGACCCTGCTTCTGTTAACAAGCTGCTTGAAAAGCATTCTATGAAGAACAAATTTACTCCTGATCCTAAATTTGCTTCATCTCCTATTGGCATTGAGGATGCTGATTTTGATTTCTCTGTCAATCTTTCACTTATATCCACAGTTGAAGCTGACCCCTTTTATGGCAGAGAAAATGACGACGTATTGCACACCTTACCAAGCTCACTGAGTTGGGTGGTTTAATCACTACATAGGACAAGAAGAGAAATTATTATGTTACTAAGCTACTCCATTTCTCTTTGAACAAAGATGCTAAAGCATGGTATGATGCAGTGCCATGTGGTTCCATTAAGAGTCCTCACGATTTAGCTCAATCTTTTGTTGCTAAATATTTTCCTGCCCATAAGCAACATGATGCTTTACAAAGAATATATAACTTTAAACAATTGCAGGATGAGCACCTCCCTAAATCTTGGGGGAGGTATTGCACTTTACTCAAGGCTATACCGGGACATGGAGTTCTTAAGAATGAATTGCTTGATATATTTTATGCTGGTCTAACCGATGAATCTAGAACTTATCTGGATAGTTGTGCTGGTTGTGTTTTCAGGGAGAGAACACCGGACCATGCTGAAGAACTAATGGGCAAGATAGCTAAAAATCATGATGATTGGTCCATTCCTGAACCACCTCCACCACCCAAGAAGAGGGGTATGCTTTTCTTGAGCCCCGAAGCTTTGCAAGAAGCTAAACAGTCTATGAAAGAGAAAGGTATTAAAGTTGAAGATGTGAAGAATCTACCTCCTATTGAGAAATTATGTGAGCCTACCACTCACCCACCTATGGTAGAGGTACACTCTATTTTAGAATTCAATGCAAGTGACATCCCTCATAGCATATGGTATAAAGACCCGAGGTGGTACACACACCCAGGACCCCCTCTATCCGGAGGGGCATCCAAAGAGGATCAAGAAAGATTCTCAATTGCAGGAAGAAGACGTTGTCAGTCCCCCGAAGAAGAAGAAGAAACACAAGGAAGCTGACAACTCCAATGATCCCATAATTGATGAAGAACCTATTGTTCATCCTAATAGTATATCTATTTCCGATGCTGAAACTGAAGATGGTGCTGAACCTGATAAAGATAATGAGAAGAATGATCCTCCTGAAGTACGAGAAGAAGAAGCACCCGACAAGCGCAAGAGATATACTAGAGAAGACTTTGTTGCAAGAAGACATGGGAAGGAAAGAGAACCATGGGTACAGAAATCAATGCCCTTCCCAGGTAAGTCTTTCAAAACCAAAGAAGAAGAGCATTACAATAAGTTTTGTGAATGGATGAAACCTCTTTTTCATCAAATTCCTTTGACTGATGCTATTAAGTTTCCTCCGTGCTCGAGGTATATGAAAGATATTGTTACTAATAAAAGACAAGTTCCTAATGAGGCAATATCTACTATGCTTGGTATTTATTCTTTTAGTGGTGAGATTCCAAAGAAGCTTGCTGATCCAGGTATACCCACCATTCCTTGCTCCATAAAAAATAATTATGTGAGTACTGCTTTATGTGATCTTGGTGCAAGAGTGAGTGATATGCCTTTATCTCTTTACAAAAGGCTTTGTTTAGATAAACTAATCCCTACAGATACCTCTCTTTAAATGGCTGATAAGTCAACAACCGTTCCTGTTGGTATTTGTGAAGATGTTCCTGTTTAAGTTGCTAATTGCTTGATCCTTATTGACTTTGTTGTCCTTGACATGCCCGAGTATGGGAGCATGTATATTATTCTTGGTAGACCTCACTTCGCCTAAGTGAAAACTACTCCGAGTATGGACATGCTCCACACTTGGGGACTTAGTCGCGACTCCATATCGCCTAAGTTAAAAACACTCCTGAGTCCGGACATGCTCCACACTCGGGGGCTTAGCTATGAACCTAACTTCGCCTAAGTTAAAAACTAGTCTGAGTACAAACATGCTCCACACTCGGGAACTTAGCTGTGACTCCGTATCGCCTAAGTTAAAAACAACTCCGAGTACGGACATGCTCCACACTCGGGGGCTTAGCTATGAACCTGACTTTGCCTAACTTAAATATTACTCTGAGTACGGACATGCTCCACACTTGGGAACTTAGTTGTGAACCTGACTTGACCTAAGTGAAAAACTACTCCAAGTATGAACATGCTCCACTCTCTGGGCTTAGCTGCGAACCTGACTTCGCCTAAGTAAAAAACTACTCCGAGTACAGACATGCTCGACACTCGGGAACTTAGATGCGACTCCGTATCGCCTAAGTTTAAAACAACCCCGAGTACGGACATGCTCCACACTCGGGGGCTTAGCTGCGAACCTGACTTCGCCTAAGTTAAAAAATACTCTGAGTACGTACATGCTCCACACTCGGGAACCTAGTTGCGACTCTGTATCGCCTAAGTTAAAAACAACTCTGAGTACTGACATGCTACACACTCGGGGGCTTAGCTGCAAAGTTGACTTCGCCTAAGTTAAAAACAACTCTGAGCACGGACATGCTCCACACTCGAGAACTTAGATGTGACTCTGTATCACCTAAGTTAAAAACAACTCCGAGTGCGGACATCCTCCACACTCAGGGACCTAGCTACGAACCTGACATCGCCTAACTAAAAACTAATCCGAGTATGGACATACTCCACACTCGGGGGCTTAGCTATGAACCTGACTTCACGTAAGTTAAAAACTACTCCGAGCACGGACATGCTCCACACTCAGGAACTTAGCTGCGACTACGTATCGCCTAAGTTAAGAACAACTCCGAGTGCGGACATCGATCCTCCACATTGGGGGACTTGGCTGCGAACCTGACTTTGACTAAGTAAAAACTATTCCGAGTACGGACATCCTCCACACTCGGGGACTTAGCTGCGAATATGACTTTTTAAGTAAAAAGTATTTCGAGTACGGACATGCTCCACACTCGGGGGCTTAGCTGCAAACCTCACTTCGGCTAAGTTAAAAACTACTCCGAGTATGGACATGCTCGAGACTCGAGAACTTATCTACGACTCCGTATCGCCTAAGTTAAAAACAACTCCGAGTACGAACATACTCCACACTCGGGGGCTTAACTGCGAACCTGACTTCGCCTAAGTTAAAAACTACTCCGAGTACACACATGCTCCACACTCGGGAACTTAGCTGCGACTCTGTGATACGTCTTCAACGTATCTATAATTTTTTATTGTTCCATGCTATTATATTATATGTTTTGGATGTTTTATATGCATTTATATGTTGTTTTATATTATTTTTGGAACTAACCTATTAATCTAGAGCCTAGTGCTGGTTTCTGCTTTTTCCATGTTTTTCAATATTGCAGATAAGGAATATTAAACGGAGTCCAAACGGAATAAAATCTCCGGAATTTTTTTTCTTGGAACAGAAGACACGCAACAGACTTGGAGTAGGGGGCCAGACAATTGCCGGAAGGCAACAAGCCTACAGGGCGTGCCCTGGGGGGGGGGGGGTGGGGTGGCCGCGCCCCATGGCTTGTGGCCCCCTACAGGTCTCCTAACCCTAATTCTTGGCTTGTAAGTTCCAAAATATTCCCGTATCTCCAAAGAGAGGAATGTAAATAGTTTTCCGCCGCTGGGAGCCTCTATTTTTGAGAGGTCCGATCTGGGAGCCTTTTCCGGTAATCTGCCGGAGAGGGAATTGATCACGTAGGGCATCTACATCAACTTCATTGCCCCTCCGATGAACCGTGAGTAGTTCACCACACACCTACGGGTCCATAGCTAGTAGCTAGATGGCTTCTTCTCTCTCTGATCTTTAATACCATGTTCTTCATGATCTTAATGGGGATCTATCCGATGTTATACTCTTTTGCGGTGTGTTTATCGAGATCCAATGAATTGTCAGTTTATGTTCAAATTATCTATGAATATTATTTGAGTCTCTTGTGAATTCTTATATGCATGATTTCATATCTTTGCAAGTCTCTTCGAGTTATTGGTCTGGCCAACTGGATTCGTAATTGGTCCTTCCCATGTAAAATCTCCTTTCTAACATACCAGGAACGCCATAGGACCATGATAATTCTGCTGCGAACCAATACCTGGGATCCATCGAGGAGTTGAAGGAGCCATTCCTTGCATGTCCAGTTGATCAGCGATCTATCAGGTAACGGCCAATAGAGGCACATTATGTCCCATAAGGCGGCTGCATGTGGGCAAGCGAGGAGAGCATGAAATGATGATTCCTTCTCTCGATCACAGACCTGGCAGAAGCCATTCAGATCAAAATGCCGCCTCTTCTTCTCAGCGTCTGTAGGAAGGGAACCCGAGACAACTTGCCAGGCAAAGATCTTTAGTTTCGGAGGGACCTTTGTATCCCATATTAGCCAACAAATTGGTCTATCACCAGTCGGGTTTGCACTAGATGAACCTGGATTGAACTGATCATAGTGAATCGCCATCGCTACATGATATGCACTTTTTACTGTCAAAACCCCTGATTTCTCCCATGGCCAAGAAATAAAATCCTCCCACCTCGGCGACGTTCTTATCTTTAAGATGGACTCCACATCCCGTTGCCAGAAGTGTTGACGAAGCAGCTCGACCCTCCAACAGCCCTGAACATCCAGGAATTCGCTCACTCTTTTTAACCTGCAATTCCGCTTTGGTGTGATGGGTATAAACGGCATCCCCCTGAGGATCCAAGGGTCTCTCCAAACCCTGATATTCATGCCATTGCCCACCCTCCATAACATTCCTTTCTTAACGAGTTCCAGCCCATGTTCAAGGCCACGCCACACAGCCGAAGCATTCCCAGTGAAGACCGTGTCGACCAAGTTCCCATTAGGATAATATTTAGCACGGAGGAGCGATGCGCATAGAGAATTTGGTGTCATTAGTAAGCGCCACACCTGCTTGGCCAATAGGGCTTGGTTATAAGCCCGCATGTCTCGAAACCCTAGACCCCCTTGAGCTTTCGGTAGGATTAACTTATCCCAAAACATCCATGCGATTTTTCGCTGCCCGTTCTCCACTCCCCACCAATATTGCCGAATCATTTTGGTAAGTTCATCTCACACCGAGAAGGGAAGTTTGAAAATGCTCATAACATACACTGGAATAGCTTGTATATTATAATGGCACATAGTAATATCTTTTGAGATAGGAGTATCATTTTTTGTAATGTTCAAATAATAAGTGCCCTACGTCATGTGGCTGACACACCAATGCTGACGTTTTTTGATGGCAATTCCAGTCACGTAAGGATGGTAAATTATAATGGCACATAGTAATTTTTTAACAAAAATAAACTGAAGGACAAAAGTTGTCATACTTGCCAAATAAAGTTGTGATCCCCGCGTAACTAAATTTGTTGTTAAAAGAGTTCGAAGTTGCCATGTGCTCGTACCTAACGTTTGACACTTATGAGTCTCCTTGGACTATTTATGATTTGATCAATGTTCATGACATGGAATAAGATTAGTAGGGTTTACAAGAAAGTCATATAAGGGAGATTGTATATAAAGGCATCTCCAATGACGACTGAGGGAGTTTTGGACTAAGGTATCCTCGGATGGTCGGCTGATCTCTTATAGGTTAACCATATGGGCCGTATTATTGAAGACCGGACTGCATGATGACTTCGTGTTCGAGAAGGAAAGCTCCGTAGACTAGCATATCATACAAGTTTAGTTGTTTAGATCGGCGTTCCTACCCCCAACTCAAGGTCGGTTGTATGTAACCCTAGGATTCCTGATGTCTATATAAACCAGATGGTTTCATCCGCATAGGCAAGTTGACTCATCTAGGGTTTAGCTCATACGATCTCGAGGTAGATCAACTCTGTAATCCTCATATACCATCAATATAATCAAGCATGACGTAGGGTTTTACGTCCTCAAGAGGGCCCGAACCTATGTAAACACCGTCTCTTTCGTCTTTGTAAACCGTCGATCATAGGTCCACAATTCGGGACCCCCTACCCGAGATCCGCTGGTTTGGCCACCGACATTGGTGCTTTCATTGAGATTTCCGTTGTAGGATCATAGGAACGATTAATGGCATTACTAGTCATCCGCGAAGAGATCCGCGGCAAGGACATCTTTGTCCCCGGACAGATCTTCGCGTTCGGAGGCATCGTTGCATGCTAATCCGGCTGGCCACCTTAGCCAGGTGGGAAGCTTCACCCCCGGCCAGGAAGTAAGGTTCGGGAGCCTAGAGTTCACCATCGACCCCCGGGGAGATCTTGTGTTAACAAGGCTCCTAGCTCCTTTTGAGGAGCCCACGAGTTCTGATGCCTCGACTTCACAATCCATGGGTCCCTCTACCGGGGCGACTTTGACCCTTGGTCCGGCCTTAGAGCCCCACGTGGTCGATACGCTCGGATTTGGCTGGGCCGAACACGGCCCGAGAGCGTCCTCGAATGATCCCGGGGGATCAACACTACGGGCTGAGCCCAAACACTTGAACGATACAGACTCCATCGAGACTCCGTTGCTACACGAGTTACTTGAGCGGCTCCAATCTAAGGCCATGATCGGCGACCAATCTCCGATCTATGAACGAGTCGGGCTTAGGCCCGACGACAGGGAAATTCATGTGCCACCCATACGCATTTGGTCGCTACCTTCGAGAGCCCGGCTAAAGGCTCCCCACATCAGCTACCGAAGTTGTAAGTTTATCTAGTGCCCCTTAGTGATTTTGGTGGTTTGAATACTTATAGGTTAAAAGACAGATATGTTTGTGAGTTTACACATGCTCTATAAGTCACTGAGGAGTTTGAGTTATTCGATGAAAATCGACCCCTAAAATGTATGTCTTCCGGTGAAGACTTTGGTCATTCCTTGAAGACTTTGATCGCGAAGAAATTGCAAAGAAATTGATATTCCTCATGAAGATATTGAAGATGAGGAATTTGATGTGTCCTTAAGAAAACACTCTGAAGGCCTTGAAGCTTGAAGATTTACTCTTTCTGCTTCATTTTCTTTACACTTGAGTCATAGGAACACCATACTGTTTAAGTGGGTCGAGGTAAAACCATGGAACGAATTTCCTCATGATGCTCAACCCAAACCTAAATCTACCAAAGCCTCAGAGTGAAGAATGTGAGAGACATGAGGACTTTCAAAGTTGAAAGTTGCAAACATTGCCACGCCACGCGCCACCTGTTACAGATCTTATCCACCCAACGGTCATATTATTAAAGGGCATTTATGTCAAATCATGTCAGGATGCTCCCAGGCTATAAATAGCCGCCTCCCATAACCACTAGCTGGCCGGCTGCTCCGAGAGAAACTGACACTAGTTATTTAGAGCAACCCAAATTCCTCAGAGTCTTCGAGAGAAAATCATCAAGTGAAGAAATACCCCAAACACCAAACTCAAACCAAGACCCAAGTGATTGAGCATCAATGAAGAAGTTATACCTGTGTGGAAACGACACTTGTTAACTTTGAGAACTTTGCATCCTCCACACGGCTAGGCGTCATGGTCTAGAGCATCCAGTAGTCAATTGTGGATCGCTGGGTGAACGAGTTTGTGAGGGTTTGGAAGTCTGCCCTAAACAGTTACCACGAGTGTTGGGCGAGGATTGTGTGTCCTTAGCTTAAGGAGAATACGGTAGGGACAGTGTGTCCCGAGACTGTGTATCCTTTGGTTTCAATACCAAGCCGGTCCAAACCAGACGTACAACTATCACAATTGTTGGAACTGGGTCATCAACAACTCTCTTCATCAAGCTACAGGTTATATTTCTTCATCTCTCTCAATTTCTCAATTGTATGTTGAAGACTTCCATCTGTACTGTTTGAAGAATTTGATTGAAGACTTTCTCTGAATTTCCTCAACCTCAAATTCTTCACCCGAGTTAATATTCACGTGCTTACCCTATACTTGTGACCTGTGCAAACCGAATCTTTGAAATCACGTTGAGTACTTTGTTGTAGACGTTTTCACACATCTGATCATGTACTATTTCCGCTGCACTCAGTTCATGACTGAGGACTTTCCTCACAAGGAATTTCCTTAGTGATGAAATTTTAAAAATCGCCTATTCACCCCCCTCTAGTCTATATTACGGACTTTCAATTGGTATCAGAGCAAGGTACTCCCTTATTTTATGTGATTTTGATTTAATCGCTTGGAGTTTTAGTTATGTCGAATGTAGGTATGATCAAGATTACTGCAGGATGTCCTACCTTCGAAGGAAAGGACTTCCCCTACTAGAAGACCAAGATGCAAATACATCCTCAAGCAATTGACAACGATCTCTGGTATATTGTGGAAAATTGTATTCCCTACATCACTGCTACTATCTCTTCAACTGATGTGAAGAAGTTCAAGCAACTTGACTCGCAAGCGAAGAATATCATATGTGGCCACCTGAGCAAAGGTCAGTATGGCAGAGTGAGTGCTTTGGGCAGAACTAAACTTATTTGGGATAGGCTGTCCAAAGTCAATTAATGATGGAGTCTCAACACAGCGTGACTCTCGTGTCGATCTTCTTCGAAATCTCTTCAATCGCTTCAAGAGGCTTGACAATGGAAGCTGCCAAGATACCTTTGATCGCCTCACTGGTATCTCAAATGAACTGCAAGCACTCGGAGCAAGAGACATCACTGACCATGAAGTTGTGAAGAAACTGCTACGATCTCTTGATCCATCAGATCCAAGAACGAAGAGACTACAAGATGCTTGATCCTGCTGATAGACTTGAGAGACTCAATACTCATGAATTCGAACAAGAAGAAAATAGAGGTTTGTATGGACCAAGATACTCAAGACCTCGTGCACTGAAGGCTAAGGTTGTTTCCTCATCTGAAGAAGAAGAAACAACAAAGTGCCATTGAAAAGCTTCAGAGACCGCTAGACAAAAGCGATGATCTACTGAACGATGAAATGAATCATACTCAAGTCCTCACTGAAGATGTTAAAAGTTTTCACTCTAGATTTGATGGTCTTCAAGATCGTTATGGCACACTCTTGGCTCATCCTGAGAAACTTTCCTATGACTTTCTTCAAAGGAAGCTTGATCTTGAGAAGTTAAGAATGTCTCATGATGATCTTCGAATGGAAAATGATTCATTGCTTGCTCAACAGATCAATACCGCCCAGGCTGAATTCATTCCACCATGTCTGAAATGCATCGAGCGTGAAACTGCTAATTCTTAACCTGAATCATCAAATGCTTCTATCGCTACAAATTCTTCAACTGTTCCCGTGGTACCAAATTCTTCACTTGAAGAAACCACAAATGCTACTGACAAAAATGCAGGATTGAAGGAATTGTATGTGACACACATATACAAAACTCTCAAAGTGCATCAAACCCTTTGCGATGTGCTCAAAAAGCATATTCTGAACATGAATCCGAGGAAAGAGGGCATTGCCTTCGAGAGGAAATTGAATGTTGATGGATAATATTGGAAACCTGAGTAGTACCCCAAAACCTTTTGGGTTGCTGCTAAAAGCCCTCCCGGTGATCCATCCACTCTAACAGGCTTTGCATGTGAAATGTCCTATTCCTCTGATGAGTCATTTTACTCCAACTATAAACTATTAAGAAATGAATCTGATGAAGTATTTTCTCGATATGTTGGAACTAACTGCAGGAATGAACCACCCCTGAGGAAAATCTGGGTCCCCAAAAGTTGCTTGGAAAATCTTCAGGTGAATGCCCTTATGACACCACCTGTGAAGAACCAGAACCCCAGATCAAATTCCTTAGGCGGACCAAAGTCTTCACGAGGATCAAATTCCTCAAATGGTCGAAATTATGCTCGTACTCGCACTAACGCTTCTCATATGCAGGGAAACTACAAGGGACATGAGTATGAGCATTATTCCTCAAATCATTATGTTCATAAGTCCTCAAAGAATTTCTCTCCCTATTCATTTGAGTACTCTAACCCCTCTACTCTGAAAACAAGTGCATTAGCTTTAATGCCTCCATTCTCATATGGTGCTCGCAGGATGATGAATTCTTTGCCACCCCTTCAGATGTGGGTGGCGAAGAAAACAAACTAATCACTTCTGGAGGTCAGGTCTCCAGATGAAAGTCATCATCTGAAGAAGTTGCTGGAGACCTTAGGAAATTGCTTGATTGGACGCAAGGTAAAACATGATGAAATGAATTAACATTTCACACGTCCTCAAATTTACTGTTTGTGATGAAATTCTTATCTGATGAAATTGATATCATATTCTTCAAGTCTGAAGCATATGTGATGGTAAGCTATACAAATTCATCTACAGGATAACAAACCCAAGAATACAGAGTGGGTTCTTGACAATGGTTGCACAAATCACATGACTAGTGATAAAAGTGTATTGATGAATATGCCACTGACTCCATCACCACTGAAGCAAATCACTTACGCTGATAAAGGTAAAAGCAAGGTATTGGGACTTGGTAAAGTGGCTATCTCTGAGGATCGACACATGGACAAGGTCATGCTTGTCGAATCCCTTGGGTTTAACCACATGTCAGTCTCAATGCTTTGTGATTTTGATATGATTGTCAACCTTGGATAATATAGATGTGTAGTCATCATGGAATCTGAAAAATCCAAAGTCTTTGAAGGCTTTAGGAGAGGAGATTTGTATATTGTTGATTTTTCCATAGGTCCTCAACCAGCCACATGTTTAGTAGCAAAAATCTCATAATGCTGGCTATGGCATCGACGATTGGGTCATGTAGGCATGAGGAATTTGCACACACTGGCGAAGAAGAAACATGTCATTGGCATCGAATCGGTCAAAATCCTCGAGGACAATCTCTGCGGTGCTTGTGAGTCTGGAAAACTAACCAGATCCAAACACCCCTCAAAGACTATCATGACAACTACTCATCCGTTTGAATTACTTCACATGGATCTATTTGGACCTACTCATTATGCTACTCTAACCAATGCAGCATGTTTATATGGCTTTGTCATCATCGATGAATATTCTCGTTATACGTGGGTAGACATCATTCAGTATAAAACTGAAGTGCAGGAAGTCTTCAAACGATTTTCCACAAGGGCCTCGACAAACTTCGGTGTCAAGATCAAACACATCATGAGTGATAATGGGACATAATTCAAAAATACTAGTCTTGATGATTATATTGGTGAACTTGGTATTACTCACGAATTGTCTGCTCCTTATACCCCTCACAGGACTCTGGTTGAAATGTCCTGAACTATGCTTGAAGAATATTAGACTCCTCGACGTTTATGGCCTGAATCAATCAACACTGCTTGCCACATCATCAATAGGGTATATCTTGAAAATTCCTGAAGAAAACCTCATATGAACTCCTCACTGACAAGAAACCCAATGTAAGTTAGTTCAAAGTCTTCGGCGTAAGATGCTGGATTAGAGATCCTCACCATAGCTCAAAGTTTGCACCTAAAGCACATGAGGGTTTTATGATTGGTTACGAAAAGGACTCGCACACCTACAGAGTCTTCAACACCTATCACAACAAGGTTGTTGAAACTGTAGATGTGCAGTTCAATGAAACTAATGGCTCGCAAAGAGAGCAACTGCCTCATGTGCCAGATAAATTGACTCCTGAGGAAGCTATTAAGCAGAAGGCTACTGAAGATATCATTCCTACCGAGGAAGAACCCCTTGTTGAAGAAGTCGTCCCCAACATTGATGAAATACAAGCATGTGTACCTGAGAAAAATGCGACAGATCAAATTCCTCAGCCTAACCAAAGTCTTCAATCAGCTCATCCAAGGATTGCAAATGAAGTGGAACTTGACAAAATCGTCGATGACATCAATGCGCCAGGTCCTCTTACTCGATCAAAAGCTTCACATTTAATTAACTTTTGTGGGTATTCCTCAGTTGTGTCTCTCACAGAATCCTCAAAAGTTGCTGAAGCCTTCATGGAACCTGAGCGGATTCAAGCCATGCAAGATGAACTTCTTCAATTCAAGCTAAATGACGTATGGAAACTTGTCAAAAGACCAGATCCTCGCAAGCACAAAATCATCAACACCAAGTGGATCTACCGAAACAAGCAAGATGAGGATTGTCAGGTTGTGAGGAACAAGGCACGACTTGTAGCCCAAGGCTACACACAGGTTGAAGGAATTGACTTTGATGAAACTTTTGCACCTGTTGCTAGACTTGAAGCTATTCGATTATTACTTGCTTATGTTAACCATCACAATATTACTCTATATCAAATGAATGTGAAAAGTGCATTCCTCAATGCTAAGCTTGAGGAAGAAGTATTTGTTGCTTAGCCCCCAGGTTTTGAAGACCCGAAGCACCCTGACAAAGTCTTCAGACTCAAAAAGGCATTCTATGGCCTCAAGCAAGCCCCTCGGGTGTGGTATGATACATTGAAGGAATTCCTCATGAAGAAAGGTTTCAAATTCGGTTCACTTGATACTACTCTTTTCACAAAATCCTATGACAATGAACTATTCGTGTGCCAAATATATGTCGACGACATTATTTTTGGTTGTACTCACAAATGTTACAGTGATGAATTTGTCTACATGATGGGTGAAGAATATCAAATGTCCATGATGGGGGAGATGAAATTCTTCTTAGTTCTGCAAATTCATCAACAACGCAATGGTATCTTCACATCTCAAGAGAAATACCTTATGGATGTTCTAGGGAAATTCAGCATGCATGAATGCAAAGGCGTCAAGATTCCCATGCCTACCAACGACCACATTTGCAATTACGAAAATGGTATAGATTTTGATGAGAAGGTATATCGTTCTATGATTGGCTCTTTATTGTACCTATGTGCATCTAGGCCAGATATTATGCTTGGTGTTTGCATGTGTGCACGTTTCCAAGCAAAACCGAAGGAATCACACCATAAGGCTGTGAAACATATTCTTCGATATATAGCTCACACACCAACACTAGGATTATGGTACCCCAAGGGCTCAAATCTTCACCTCGTCGGATATTCTGATTCAGATTATGCTGGTGACCGTATGGAGCCCAAGTCAACATCACACACATGTCATTTCCTCGGAAGATCCTTAGTCTGCTGGTCCTCAAAGAAGCAAAACTGTGTATCACTCTGCACTGCTGAAGCTGAATACATTGCTGCTGGATCTTGCTATGCTCAACTGCTATGTATGAAGCAAACCCTCAGAGACTACGACATCAACATGAAGAATGTACCCCTCTACTGCGACAATGAGAGTGCAATCAAGATCGCCTACAACCCAGTACAACACTCAAAGACCAAGCACATCCAGATTTGTCATCATTTTCTTCGTGACCATGTACTCAAGGGCAATATCATAATCGACCATGTGAAGACTGATGAACAGCTAGCAGATATCTTCACAAAGCCCTTGGGTGAGAGAAGGTTTTGCAATTTAGGTGTGAGCTAAATATCCTAGAATTTTCAAATGTTTTGTAAACATGCACACATCCTAACACTTATGCAAAATTGATGACTTAGATGTGCAACACACAAAGTAACGATTTTCTTAAATAAATGAAGAATATCACTCTAAGTGTGAAGAAATTAATGAAGAATCTGGTTCTCAGGGCCCTACAACAATTGTACGCGGCGCCTGAAATCATCATTCATATACGGTGGGTCAGGCCACCACCAAACTGTGAAATTCTTTAAAGTTGAAATTCTTCAGTCCGAGACTTTACACAAAATCCTCAAAATTTTCAAAGTCTTCAAAATTTCAAATTCTTCAAAATTTTCTGTGATGATCTTCATTGACTATATATATATATACATATACATTATAATGAGCTTTCAATGTCCTCAACAAAATTCACTTATTGCTAAGTCTTCAATTTGGTATTTCTTCTAAGTGAATGTGATCAGACCCCACTCAACTCTATGCTAAGTGATACGTCTCCGTCGTATCTGCTTTTCCGAACTCTTTTGCCCTGGTTTTGGACTCTAATTTGCATGATTTGAATGGAACTAACCCGGACTCACGCTGCTTTCAGCAGAATTGCCATCGTGTTGTTTTTGTGCAGAAATGAAAGTTCTCGGAACGTCCTGAAAATTTACGGAGATTTTTTCTGGAATAAAATAAAAATACCTGCGCAAAGATCCACCGGAGGCGGTGTGCCACTGGGCCACAAGCCCACACGGCGCGGCCACCCCCTAGGTCACGCCATGCAGGCTTGTGGGGCCCACGTGGCACCACCGCCCCCAATCTCAGTTCTATCTCTTCTGTTTCGCCTTGAAAAAAATCAGAGAGAAGGTTTCATTGCGTTTTGCGATACGGAGGCGCCGCCACATTCTGATCTTCATCTGGAGGGCAGATCTGGAGTCCGTTTCGGGCTCCCAAGAGGGGAAATCGTCGCCATCGTCATCATCAACCTTTCTCCATCGACAATTCCATGATGCTCTTCATCGTTCATGAGTAATCTGATCGGAGGCTTGCTGTACGGTGATGATTTGGATGAGATCTATCATGTAATCGAGTTAGTTCTTGACGGGGATTGATCCCTAGTATCCACTATGTTCTAGATTGACGTTGCTACTACTTGGCTATTCTTAATGCTTGTCACTAGGGCCCGAGTGCCATGATTTAAGATCTGAACCTATTATGTTGTCGCCAATATATGTGTGTTTTAGATCCTATCTTGCAAGTTGTAGTCACCTACTATGTGTTATGACCCGGCAACTCCGGAGTGACAATAGCCGGAACCACTCCCGGATATGACCATAGTATGAGGAGTTCATGTATTCACCGCGTGTTAATGCGTTGGTCCGGTTCTTTATTAAAAGGAGAACCTTAATATCCCGTAGTTTCCATTAGGACCCCGCTGCCATGGGAGGGATGGACAATAGATGTCATGCAAGTTCTTTTCCCTAAGCACGTATGACTACATACGGAATACATGCCTACATTAGATTGATGAACGGGAGCTAGCCACATATCTCTCCGTGTTATAGCTGTTACATGATGAATCACATCCGTCACACTCATCCATCACCGATCCAGTGCCTACGAGTCTTTTACTACTGGTCCTCGCTACGTTACTTTGCCTAGGCTTGTCCCTTGCTACAAGAGGGGTTGAGCCACTTTGCTGCTGTCACTACTGCTGTTACTTTGCTGCTGCTGCTACTGCTGTTACTTGTTACTTTGCTGCTACTGTTACTACTGTTCCTCGCTACTCCGCTGTTACTTGTTGCAAGACTTTGTTGGCGCTAACATCCCGTCAACAAGCCTTTTTCTAGCGCCGTTGCGGGGGATTGTCAATGCTTTTTCTCGTGTCGTTGCTATCATACTACCTTGCTACTGATACTTTGCTTGAAGACACTAATCTTTCAGGTGTGGTTGAATTGACAACTCAGCTGCTAATACTTGAGAATATTCTTTAGCTTCCCCTTGTGAGCGAATAAATAAATTTGGGTTGAATACTCTACCCTCGAAAACTGTTGCGATCCCATACGCTTGTGGGACATCAAGGCCTTTTCTGGCGCCGTTGCCGGGGAAGCACAGCTATATTCTCTGAGTCACTTGGGATTGACGTCTGCTGATCACTATGAGGAATCCGAAAGATCCAAGAACTAAAATCTTTCCTTCCACTACGAGGAGAGGTAAGGAACTGCCATCTAGCTCTGCACTTCATTCACCTTTAGTTTTGAGTAAGTTTGCGACTTCGCCTCCTGCTAGAAATCTTGATATGTTGCCTGTGCTTGATGATGCTACTTCTGCTGCCCATGATGCTATGCTTGATACTATGCCTGATGATGCTATGCTTGATACTATGCCTGATGTTGCTATGCTTGATACTATGCCTGATGATGCTCTTCTTGATACTATGCCTGCTATGCCTAATACTGCTTTGCCACTAGGTGCCCTTGATGCACGAATTGCTAGGGCTGCTGCTAGACGTGATGATACTTCTGAAACTGCTGATACTATTGAAGTAGAACCTGCTACTATGCCTGAATTGCCTGTTATGCTTGGTACGCGCTATGTTATGGAGGGAGAGATAGCTGAGTATTTTCTTGCGTGTAAGGATAGCTATGCTGTTGAGAAACTTCTGCGCAAGTGGAAAGAAAATCTCTGAACGCTAGGATGAAATATGACCCGAAGTTTGCCACTTCGCCTATCTTCGTGACCGATAAGGATTATGAATTCTCTATCAACCCTGAGTTAATCACTCTGGTCGAATCTGATCCCTTTCACGGTTATGAGTCTGAAACGGTTGTAGCCCATCTTACCAAACTGCACGATATAGCCACCCTATTCACTAGTGAGATAAAGATCCGTCACTACTATATTCTCAAGCTGTTTCCTTTCTTGGTAAAGGATGATGCCAAGACGTGGTTCACTTCTCTTGCTCCTGGTTGTGTGCGTAGCCCCCAGGATATGGTCTGCTACTTCTCTAAGAAATATTTCCCTGCCCATAAGAAGCAAGCTGCCTTGAAGGAAATATACAACTTTGCTCAAGCTGAAGAAGAGAGTCTCCCACAAGCTTGGGGGAGGCTCATCCAGCTACTGAATGCTTTGCCTGATCACCCTCTTGAGAAGAATGAGATACTTGATATCTTCTATAATGGACTTACCGACGCTTCCAAAGACCACCTAGATAGTTGTGCTGGTAGTGTTTTTAGGGAACGAAACATAGAACAAGCTGAGATTCTACTGAATAACATCTTGTGCAATGAGAATGCTTGGACTATTCCCGAACCACCTCCTAAGCCAACTCTGAAGAAAAGAGGTATTATATTCCTCAGTCCTGAAGATATGCAAGAAGCCAAGAAATCTATGCAAGAGAAACGCATTAAATCTGAAGATGTCAAAAATCTACCACCTATCAAAGAGATCCATGGTCTCGATAACCCGATATAGGTACTAGAAGTAAATTCTCTGCGTAGGTTTGATGAGAGTGATATTCCTTTTGATAAACCTGCTAGCTTATGCATGGATGAATTTGATAACTTTGTTGCCAAACACAGAGTTTCAATGATTATGTTAGCTGACAATTGGAAAAGAATGCTCATATGCTCAGTCATTTAAGTGCTTGTGTGGACAGAAATGTCAATGATCTTAAGATGTTGAGTAAACATGCCTCTATGGTTAACACTCAAGTAGAACAAGTACTTAAAGCTCAGAATGACTTGCTCAATGAGTTGAATGACAATGCCGTCAGAGTCGTTACTAGAGGCGGTAGAATGACCTAGGAACCTTTGTATCGTGAGGGTCATCCGAAGAGAGTAGAACAAGAGTCTCAATGAGTTAGCACTGATGCACCTAGTCATCCTAGAAAAAAAAAGATGATATGAACCTGCACGCTAGCAACCCTGTTGCTGCTACACCCGAGAGTCCAAACGATGCCTCTGTTTCTGAGGCTGAAACACAATCTGGTGATGAACATGAGCCTAATGATGATATCAATAGTGATGTTCATGTTGATTCTCAACCTAGCAATGAAAAGGATGTGGAGATTGAACCTAGTGTTGATCTTGATAACCCACAGCCTAAGACTAAGAGATACGACAAGAATGACTTCACTGCTAGGAAGCACGGTAAAGAAAGGGAGTCATGGGTTCCGAAACCCATGCCCTTTCCTCCGAAACCATCCAAGAAAAAGGATGATGAGGATTTTGAGCGCTTCGCTGAAATGATCGGACCTGTCTTTCTGCAGATGCGTTTGACAAATATGCTCAGAATGTCTCCGTATGCTAGTACATGAAAGATATTGTGACTAATAAGAGGAGGTACCTGATCTTGAGATCTCCGCCATGCTTGCTAATTACACTTTCAAGGGTGGAACTCCTAAGAAACTAGGTGATCCCGGTGTGCCCACTATACCTTGCTCCATTAAAGGCAACTACGTTAGAACTTCGTTGTGCGACCTTGGAGCCGGTGTTAGTGTTATGCCTCTCTCTCTCTATCGTAGACTTGAACTGGATAAGTTGACACCCACTGAAATCTCTCTGCAAATGGCCGACAAATCAACTGCTTTCCCTATCGGCATTTGCGAAGATGTGCATGTTGTGGTTGCTAACACCACTATCTTAACAGACTTTGTTATCTTGGATATTCCTGAGGACGATGCCATGGCTGTCATCCTCGGAAGACCCTTTTTAAACACTGCAAGGGCTGTTATAGATTGCAACAAAGGCAATGTCACTTTCCATGTCAATGGTAATGAGCATACGGTGCACTTTCCGAAGAAACAATATCGAGTACATTGCATCAATGCTATCGAAAAAACTTCATCGATACTTATTGGGAGCTTTGAATGCCCTATTCCTCGTGTCAAGATGAAGTATGATTTTCTTGTTGGGGAGATACATATCCCCATTGAGGTGACCTAGTGACTATTCAAAAATTCACAGCCTTCTTGTGCGATTCGAAAAGGTTTTGTCAAGGGGATTTGATCAACCCCATTGACAGATTTCTTTCGATGACCATGAGATGGATGAACCGAGGAATCACAAACCTCTATCTTAAGCTTTAACTTCTATCCGAGGAAGAATCCTCCTATGGTTGAGTTTAAACTTTATGATGTCCCCCAGCGCATGTCACTCCAGGATTTTTGCAATGTTTGCAAATTACCTTATGTTGGGGATATTCACAAACCTCGTCCACGGGACTTGGAAGCTTTTATCGGTACAATTGCTGTAGGAGAGGAGAGAGGAGTGTCTTGCGCCAGAGCTGCTAGCATTCATTTTCCCGTGCTTCGTTACTTCTCACTATTTGTCAGAAAATGTTTGATTGGCCGTGGGAAAGCTGGGTCACTTAGTTCCACAGATCTTGCGGTCTTGCGCAAAGCCCTTTATAATGATAAAACTTATAGCTTGGGCGCTATAGTAGCTCAACGGTTGAACCTGAACCGTTCTAAAGGTGTTGTCTATGGAGGTATCTATGCTACTCGTCTTGCCAGACACTTTGAGATACCCATTAGATTGGACGAGGAAGAAGAGGTCCTTCTTCCCGAGAGATATCTAGATTACGATAGCATGGTTCGCCATGACTTTCTTGATAGAGATATTAGTAGAAGGATGATTTATAACCTCGTATTTAGTCAGGGTACTCATGAGACTATTACTTGGCCTGCTCCTCCTTTGTTCAATCCTCATGCATGCAGGTACATTATTATGCCCTCGGACATCTACGCATATTGGGGCCTAGCCCAACCACAGGTGCCCGTGCCCGAGCCGCCAATCGAGTACCAGACACCAGTTTATTAGTGGGAGCCAGAGGAGCTCACACAACAGTGGCATCCATAGTCCACTTCGGAGTACCCAGGAGCTGGTTATTTCCCTCCTTGGGAGTAGTCCAATTTAGGCCAAAAGCCAAAGCTTGGGGGAGTACGTGTTCTCACCGACTTTACATTCTTGCTTATGCTTTCACTTTGTTAGCCGGTGTTCACACTTTGCCACTGTATCATCCATGCTAGTTTATTTTTCTTTTTCTCGTTTTCTTTTCGTGAGTCTGTCTAGTTTGAGAAAAACCAAAAGGATTTTCTTTTTCTTCTTTTTTCTTGTTGGGAGCTTTCCCGTGTAGATAGATTTCTTTTTCTTTGGGTCAAGGTAGAAGATATTGGTTACAATGTTTAGTGGCTCTTGCATGCATACCTGTTTAGCTTTCAAAGAGCCAGATTACTTTGTCTTCTCCTTTGTGTTTGCCTGCAGATTCCAGCGTAGTCCAATGCACGAGCACGCTTATTATTGTTCACATCGTTCGGTCGTGCAAGTGAAAGGAAATAATGATGATATATGGTGAAGTGTCTGAGCCTGGAAAAGCTGGTATGAACTTGATCTATTTTGTTTTTGTAAATATGACTAGCTCATCATGCCTGATTCATCTTTGTTGTGAGAGAAACATGTTTGCAATGACAACTTAGAGATCATAGTTGCTTATGCCATGCTTACTTAGCTAGGAGCTTATAATGGTTTGCCTTGGTTGCCCACATGAATGTTGAGATGACTATGATGTAGTATGATAGGATGGTATCCTCCTTTGAATGTTTCAAGTGGCTTGACTTGGCGCATGTTCACGCATGTAGTTGAAACAAAATCAACATAGCCTCTATGATGTTCATGTTCATGGTGATTTATGTCCTACTCATGCTTGCACTCAATGTTAGTTACTCTCAATGCATTTTGATGACTGTTGTCGCTCTCTAGTTGGTCGCTTCCCAGTCTTTTGCTAGCCTTCACTTGTACTAAGCGGTAATACTGCTTGTGCATCCACTCCCATAAACCCAAAGTTGTGCCATATGACTTCACCATACCTACCTATGTGCGGTATCTACCTGCCGTTCCAAGTAAATTTGCATGTGCCACTCTCTAAATCTTCAAGAAATAATCTATTTTGCATGCCCGAACTGCTCATGTGGTGACAGGGGGCTATTGGTATCTTCCATGCTAGGCGTGTTATCCTCGATATGTGTTTATTCACTATCATTCACGAGAAAGGGGTCGGTAATTGGAATTCCCAGTTCCATGCTCAAATCGAAAAGATAATTGCAAACAAAACTCCCATAGGATTGATGTTGGTTTGGACGGTACCCGAGGATTCGGCTAGCCGTGGAGTGTGATTGATTGGTGGTGGGGGAGTCAAAACTTTACTTTTCTGTTTGGGAACCGCGTATAGCATGTGTAGTGTGGAAGATGTTGAGAACTCTTAGTCATTGCGTTGACAATGAAAGCATGCCACCCAAAATTATTATCTCTGTTTTCAAAGCTTGAGCTCTGGCACCTCTACAAATCACTGCTTCCCTCTGCGAAGGGCCTGTCTATTTACATTCCTGTTGAGTCATCCTCCTCTTACGAAAGCACCAATTAGAGAGGACCTCTGTCATTTTTATGCTTTGCTTTTAACTGTGTTGAGTATGACTGTGACTGGATCTTCATTGTCCTGAGTTACAATGTTTAGTCAGCCCTTGGTCTTTTAAGGTGCTCTGCATTTATGTTTTGCAGTCTCAGAAAGAGCTAGCGAGATACCATCTATTCGTGCTGCTTCATGTTGTTTTGATTGAAGTGTTGACACTTGAGGCTTATTATTATTTGCTTGCTAGTTGATTATGCCATTGATATGAGTTTACCGTGAGACCTAGATGTCATTTGCTTATGTGGTTTGCTTGTGATGTTGTTGAAATTCTGGTTATGAGTTAGATATAGTTGCAACAACAAGATCAAACAGAGTTCGTCAAAGTTTTTCTTTTGTCTCTCTCAGTTTCTCAACTTAGTTTCTTGGGTGAGTTGATACGTCTCCGTCGTATCTACTTTTCTGAACTCTTTTGCCCTTGTTTTGGACTCTAATTTGCATGATTTGAATGGAACTAACCCGGACTGACGATGTTTTCAGCAGAATTGCCATGGTGTTGTTTTTGTGCAGAAATGAAAGTTCTCGGAACGTCGTGAAAATTTACGGAGATTTTTTCTGGAATAAAAGAAAAATACCTGCGCAAAGATCCACCGGAGGGGGTGTGCGAGTGGGCCACAATCCCACACGGCGCGGCCACCCCCCTAGGCCGCGCCATGCAGGCTTGTGGGGCCCACGTGGCACCACCGCCCCCAATCTCAGTTCTATATCTTCCGTTTCACCTGGAAAAAAAATCAGAGAGAAGGTTTCATCGCGTTTTGCGATACTGAGGCGCCGCCACATCATGTTCTTCATCTGGAGGGCAGATCTGGAGTCCGTTTCGGGCTCTCGAGAGGGGAAATCGTCGCCATCGTCATCATCAACCTTTCTCCATCGACAATTCCATGATGCTCTACATCGTTCCTGAGTAATCTCATCGTAGGCTTGCTGGACCGTGATGAGTTGGATGAGATCTATCATGTAATTGAGTTAGTTCTTGACGGGGATTGATCCCTAGTATCCACTATGTTCTAGATTGATGTTGCTACTACTTTGCTATGCTTAATGCTTGTCACAAGGGCCCGAGTGCCATGATTTCAGATCTGAACCTATTATGTTGTCGCCAATATATGGGTGTTTTAGATCCTATCTTGCAAGTTGTAGTCACCTACTATGTGTTATGACCCGGCAACCCCGGAGTGACAATAGCCGGAACCACTCCCGGAGATGACCATAGTATGAGGAGTTCATGTATTCACCGTGTGTTAATGCGTTGGTCCGGTTCTTTATTAAAAGGTGAACCTTAATATCTCGTAGTTTCCATTAGGACCCCGCTGCCACGGGAGGGATGGACAATAGATGTCATGCAAGTTCTTTTCCCTAAGCACGTATGACTACATACGGAATACATGCCTACATTAGATTGATGAACAGGAACTAGCCACATATCTCTCCGTGTTATAGCTGTTACATGATGAATCACATCCGTCACACTCATCCATCACCAATCCACTGCCTACGAGTCTTTTACTACTGGTCCTCGCTACGTTACTTTGCCTAGGCTTATCCGTTGCTACAAGAGGGATTGGGCCACTTTGCTGCTGTCACTACTGCTGTTAGTTTGCTGCTGCTGCTACTGCTGTTACTTGTTACTTTGCTGCTGCTATTACTATTGTTCCTTGCTACTCCGCTGTTACTTGTTGCAAGACTTTGTTGGCGCCCGTCAACAAGGCTTTTTCTAACGCCGTTGCCGGGGATTTTGAAAGCTTTTTCTGGTGCCGTTGCTATCATACTACCTACTACTAATACTTTGCTTGCAGACACTAATCTTTCAGGTGTGGTTGAATTGACAACTCAGCTGCTAATACGAGAATATCCTTTAGCTTCCCCTTGTGAGCGAATCAATAAATTTGGGTTGAATACTCTACCCTCGAAAACTGCTACGATCCCATACGCTTGTGGGACATCACTAAGCTCAACTCACTCTATTCTCAATTCTTCATATGCGTTCTGTTTGACACTTGTTCAAAATCCTCACCGAGTCCTTGTCACCCGAGGACTTTGTAACAAAATCCTCAAAAATTCAAAAATTTATTTTAACGTTACCGCAATACCCGCACCCACTATTCACGATAGGATAACCACGATCTCCACCGCTTTGATCGTGGGTAGCACGTGTCGTGTGGAGACGAAGGGGCAAGCGCAGTTTCTTCTGAAGTTTTTTGCTTCAGACCTTTTTCACCTGAGCTATAAATAGCCCCTTACCCCCTTAGTCAAATACACTTCCTCCCTCTCGACTCCTCCGCTCGAGTTGAAAACCTAACGCTGCCGCTAGCATCCTCGTCGCCGGTGAGGAACAACTTCACTGCTCGACCTCGCCGTCGCCGGACTCACGCCAACTGTGGAACATCTTTCTCCGTCGCCGCCGTAGCTGTCTCTAGTCGCCAAGTTAGGGCACTAAAGATCTGAGCTGAAGAACTTCCATTTTTACCTCCCCAGTTCATCGTGTTCTTCATACAGGGTAATTAAAGCTCTATTTTACCATCCTGTTTGATCCATTTATTCTCTTTGAATTCGTGAAATTAGTTTTTCCTGTGAGAATCTCTCAGCTATGCACACCCATGTCTAGAACACTTGATGAATTTCACTAAGCCCTTAAATTCTTCACGAGATTGCTCAATTCTGTAAATTTTCCAATCTGCACAACTCTGGAACCCGAGATTAGAATGCTTAGTCAAATTCCTCAACACACTGGTCAAATTCCTCAACTTAAGAAATTTTTAAATTTCCTCAAATCTGAGAATACATATGACCTCTCCAAATTCGTCGCACCTATACTTTGTTCACATGTACAAAATGTCAGATGATGAATCACTAGGTTCTCATCAACTTAACTCATTTGCAACGTTTCTTGAAGAAACATTACCTGTATCCTCAGATTCCTCGAGAATACAAATTCCTCAGCAAGAACCTCAGCTGAAAAAATGGAGGAAGGCAGAAAACAGAAGGGTGGGCAAGAAGCTAGAATAGAACACTGCCTTTGAGATCCCTGAGGAGATATATGCCAAGTACCGCACACCAGATGAAGAAATACATGTAAAAGAAACCATGGCTAAATGCAAGATAAGACTTCAAAGGATTGAACGCAAATGGGCTAAGGAGTGGAAGGAATACATATATCTTACTCCAAAGTATGCCAAGAAGTTGCCCTCAAACCTCCTTCAAAAGATTGCCACATGCATACCAACAAGCAAGACATCCTTCAAGCGTAGCCACCATTGAGGACTATCCTGATGAAAAATACAAGTAGTTGCCTAAGCTTCAGAAAAAGGCAAAAGTTGATGTCTCAAAGTTTAATGAGGATTCTGCTGCTGCAGCAACTCCTGCCACTTCTTCTACTGCTGAGGCTTCTGCTACAGAAAAACCTGAGAAGAAAGTTGTGTTGAAGAAACCAGGTCTCAAGCCAAAACCCTCAACAGAGCAAATTCCACAAAAAGTAGCAACAACTGCCCAATCCTCAACTGCAGCAAAGTCTTCACCTCCTCTGCAGACACAACTCAGTAAGCATCAATCAAAAAATCCAAGTTCCTCTGTGCCATCTTCCTCAGGCTCACCAAAATCTTCACCTGGTCTACTGAAGACAAAGATGGCTGCTGACAGAGGTACAAGGCCAAGCCCAGGCAAGGTTGTCAAAATTCCTTCTACATCAGAAGGAAGTGAAGAATATGATGATGAAACTCTTCAAGCCATCATCAGAAACAAGGAACAAAGGGTTGCACAAGCTACCGACAACATCATTTCCGTGAACTGGATCCCAAAGTACTGCTGAACTTCATGGACCTTTGATATGAGGATCCAAACACATCAATTGATGACTTGAAACTTCCACCAGGACTCACTCACATGGTCACTTCATTCATCAATGAAGAAAAATGGAAGGATTGGCAAGCCAAACGAGCCCGGGTTGCAAAGGCTAAAAACGAGAAGTACCTGAAGCTCAACTTGACGGCTGAGAAACTTGTATCGACTAAGGCTGAGTTGAAACCCCCCACTGACAAATACACTAGTATTCATGCATACCGCAAAGGCGTCAAAGTGAGATTTGTCCAAGATGCAACTCATGCAATTGAAGAATACAACATCAGGGTTGCTCCAAAGCAACCAATAAATCCTCAGCCAAGCGATAATGTGCAACTGGCTTATAAAAATGAAGAACCGGTTGCTGATGAAATTACTTAGCATATTACAGCTGAAGAATCTGCCAGGCCTAACACTGCTAAAGTATTGCTTGATGAAAATGCTCCTTCACCAAAGTCTTCACAGGTGAAGAAAGTGACTCTTCCGTCTGCATCATACGTAAAGAAAACAAAAGCTACTGAGAAGGAGGCCAAGCAAAGAAAGGCTTCAACACCTACAAACTCTTCAGAGGCAAAACACGTGAAGACTCTGCCTGCTACACCATCAGCTCCAGTGGATGCAACTCCCCTCAATGTTGCACCATCATATATGATTGTTCCATTTGGTGAAGAGCACATCATTCCAGAACAAGATGAGGAAATGGATGATAATCGCTCTACGGCATCCACGCCAATTGATGAGGAAATTCAAGCATATCAAATTCCTCAAACTATAGAAATGATTGCTGAAGAAAAAGAGGCTGATGAAGACATTGTCAGCAGCACACCAGTTTTCCATGATGAGTTTTGGGAAAAGGCTCATCCAAACTCGCCAATATCAGCTCAATTTCCTCAAACTCCTGCAGCCACTGAAATCCTGACTCGCTCTAAAGAAAAGAGCTCACATGTGAAATCAGCATCAGATCAAGATTCAACTGCATCAGCTGAAGAAACTGCATCTTCTCACTCGGGAAAGCAAATTCCTCAAGCTGAAGAACAAGCTCCTGATGAAAATGTCTCATCTCAGTATAGAAATTCTACTGATGAAACTTTAATTGCAGTGGTAAATACTGAAACTGCAATTGTGGTGGCCAGAAATCTTGAAGATGATCAACAACATAATCTTCAACCAAAGCCTCATCAACCCCTCTCGAAGAGGCCAAAGTTTTTAAAGGAACACTTCTATGATGAACGCCATTTCCTCACTGGAGAAAACCCTTATGATAAGCTTCGAATCAGGCACAGAAAGTTTTGGACCAGAACTCAACTTAACTACTATGCTTCTGTGCTCTCTGGAAGAAAAAAGATATTTCTTCACACCCACATTCCTCATTATGACATGGAGGAAATTCCTTGCTTCACCCCAGTACTGAATGCTCTTCACGAAGCAGGGCTACTGCCATTCTATACAGATATCGGTGACTGGAATACAGACATTATTCTTCAATTCTATGCCACACTGCATATCTCAGGTGACCCCAAAGACGTCAACACGTGGGTCTTGGACTGGATAACACAACACACTCACTACAAAGCTCCAACCACAGAATTGCTTCGAGCTCTTCCAATATAAATTCCTTTAGAAGATGCAGTCAGAATGTAAGATGAAAGGGAAATGCCAAATAATCTGATGGAAGTCCTCATGAAACCTTTGGGTCAGGGACAACAAGGACTAGATTCCTCATGAAGGACTTGAAGTATGAGTCCAGAACTATCTACAGAATCTTGTCATATTCCATCGCACCTATCAAAGGCATGACAATGAAAAAGATGTTGTAGGCATCATGAAGAATATCATGTTCAATGTCATTCCTGGCATCCCTATGAACATTCATGATTTCTTCTTGAGGACTTTGGCCAATAATGTGTTGTCACCATTTGAGCTGAAGATTTATGCGCCTTGGATCATGAGATTCATCAGGAACAGATCTACCATCAATTACCATGCTAACTTCAGAATCATCTCGACTATCTACCGCCTATCAAAGTCATCAAGAAATCTTTTGAAACAGTTGAAGGCAAAGGCAAGTCAGTGATTGATGAAGGAAATCGGCCCTTGGATGGTCAATTTTGCAAGGCTGACTCTTATCCCTGATATGATGACAATGCCACTCAAGAAGCTTCAAGCCCAACTGCCCCAAGGGTGATGATTAACAAAGAGCTTCTCCTCAGTGTTCACCAAAAAGTCGATCGCAATCACAACTGGGTCAAACGCCAGTTTGGCTCCATTGTGAAAACCCTGAACGAGACTCAGAATGTTGTGAAGAAAAATCACTATTATCTTCATGAGGTATTTGATCACACTTGGGACATACTGTCTCACCTGAAGACTCCCGAGGAACTTGAAGAATTGGAATTCTCTTGCGACTTTGACTGGTCATGGCCACCTAAGAAGAAATTCAAGTCTATTCTAGTTCCTTAGTTGGTGGACAACTTATTTTGTTCATTCAGCACTACCGATTCAGATGAAGAACCCGAGGATACTGCAATAGGCACAACAAGGAAGTCTGACTCGAAGACTGCTCGCACCTCTTCCTCAACACATAAGTGAAATTCTTCATGGGAGTTAGTCCTCAGTTTCGTCCCTTTTCATCACTTGATGATAAAGGGGGAGAAATGTGAGAGTTAATCTTCAAGTGGGATTTATTTATGGGATTATAAAATTTATTAAGTTACAAACTCTTGGTTCTTCTGAAGTTTTCGATGTAATGAGTTGTAACTTAAGCCCGATGGTGTTCTGATACTTTTGAATGTTTTTCTTCGCATGCTTAATCCTCAAGTTAATTAATGCAGACATGCTGAAATTCGCCAGACACCATTTTTCATCATGCATCCCTAATTCCTTATACTATATGTCAAATGCATGCATGAGATGCAAGGTACACGGGGAGATCTCCATCATATAAATCATCAATGTCCATCTGCTATTCAAAGCAAATTCCTCAAAACATGCACATCTTCACGGGGAGTTTCTGTGTATCTTGACTTCAAATTCCTCAAACTATGTACTTACATTTCATATTATTATCCTCGTTGAAAACCTAACCTATTTGTCATCAACCACCAAAAAGGGGGAGATTGTAAGTGCATCTAGTGCCCCTTAGTGATTTTGGTGGTTTGAAGACTTATAGGTTAAGGGACTGATATGATTGTGAGTGTACACAGGCTCTATAAGTCGCTGAGGAGTTTGAGTTATTTGATAAAAATCGGCTCCTAAAATGTATATGTCTTCGGGTGAAGACTTTGGTCATTCCTTGAAGACTTTGATCACGAAGAAATGGCGAAGAAATTGATATTCCTCATGAAGATATTGAAGATCAGGAATTCCGTGTGTCCTGAAGAAAACACTCTCAAGACCTTGAAGCTTGAAGATTTACTCTTTCTGCTTCATTTTCTTTACACTTGAGTCATAGGAACACCGTACTGTTAAAGCGGGTCGAGGTAAAACTATGAAACGAATTTCCTCATGATGCTCAACCCAAACCTAAATCTACCAAAGCCTCAGAGTGAGGAATGTGAGAGACATGAGGACTTTCATAGTTGAAAGTTCCGACCGTTGCCGCACCACGCGCCACCTGTTACAGATCTTATCCCCCAAGCGGTCATGTTATTAAAAGGGCATTTATGTCAAATCATGTCTTGATGCTCCCAGGCTATAAATAGCCGCCCCCACAACCACTAGCTGGTCGGCTGCTCCGAGAGAAACTAACACTAGTTATTTAGAGCAACCCAAATTCCTTAGAGTCTTCAAGAGAAAATCATTAAGTGAGGAAATACCCCAAACACCAAACCGAAACCAAAACCCAAGTGACTGAGCATCACTGAAGAAGTTATTCCTATGTGGAACCGACACTTGTTACCTTTGAGGACGGTGCATCCTCGAAACGCTAGGCTTCATGGTCTAGAGTATCCAGCAGTTAATTGTGGATTGTTGGGTGACCAAGTTTGTGAGGGTTTGGAAGTCTGCCCTGAAGACTTTCCACGAGCATCGGGAGAGGACTGTGTGTCCTTAGCTCAAGGAGAATACAGTGTTCTTTGGTTTCAATACCAAGCCGCTCCAAACCAGACGTACAACTGTTACAACAGTTGGAACTGGGTCATCAACAGCTGTCTTCATCAAGATACGGGTTCTATTTATTCATCTCTCTCAATTCCTCAATTGTATGTTTAAGACTTTCATTTGTACTGTTTGAAGAATTTGACTGAAGACTTTCTCTAAATTTCCTCAACCTCAAATTCTTCACCTGAGTTAATCTTTACCTTCTTACCCTGTACTTGTGACCTGTGCAAACTGAATCAATGAAATCACGTTGAGTACTTTGCTGTAGATGTTTTTGCACATCTGATCCTGTACTATTTCCACTTCACTCGGTTCATGACTGAGGACTTTCCTCACAAAGAATTTCCTCAGTGGTTAAATTTTCAAAATCGCCTATTCACCCCCTCTAGTCGATATAACGCACTTTCAGAAGTTAAGGACGGCCTACATCCTGGTTATTGAACATCTAGACTCCTCTGATAATCAAGAACTCGAATCTCGTTGCGAGATAAACACGGGGACAGGGGCGACTAGGCACGTGACCCAGAATCAGTGTGACATGATATCTTCACAATCACGGACTCTGGTGCTACCGTACCAACCCCTCCAAAAGTGCAGGACGCGGTCGCCGAAGTCTCGGACTCGTACCTCATGGGAACACAAAAATTTTCCCCACCCACCACCCAGCTCGAGCATCCGTTGGGAAAAGCGAAAGGGTTCGGTCTATCGCACCCACACAAGGCAAACAACGGCCAGGGGAATCAATACACCACTTTTGCGCTAGATTCCTCCTCAACAATGATAGGGCAGAAAGCCTCGGCGATCAAGAGGTGATCAACGCCTTCCGACATAGGTGCCATGACGAGGGCGTCCTTAACGCCCTCGCCCATCGCCGAGTCCACACCTTCATCGAGCTGTCAAACTTGGTGCTCAAATATTGCGCCATGGAAAGCACCTGGCAAATGCAGCAAATGCGCACGGATCCCAAACACATCGAGCAAGCCAGAGGAACCCAAAGAAGTGGTTCTCCCCCATTCTCCGCAGAGAAAAGGAGGAAAACGCGGATCAGATCGATCCTCGACACACTACTAGACGAGCCTTTCCACATACACTCGGCCCTCCTAATACTAGCTCCACCCACAACCTTCGAGCATGTTGGGTCGTGAGGCAAGTTGCAAAAAGTGGAGAGGTCATCCTAAAGTCTCCACTTTTGGAGGAAAGATCGGGACCGCCGCTGGTAAGCAACACGGAGATCCTAACGATCTACGAAACATTTTCCTCCAAAAATCAAAGAAATAGATCTCTTCGAGAGCTCCATCAAATTCACCATGTAGCGACGACAAGTCCATGGTTAGAGGCACCAGTTACTTTTGTCAAGGTTGACCAACCAATCACCAGTACGGGCCGAGAACCGACCGCCCTAGTTGTAAACCCCATAGTCGATGGGTTTCGACTGAATAAGGTGATAATGGACGGTGGTAGTGGTCTAAACCTCATTTACGAGGACAGAGTGTCAAAAATGCAGTTCGACAGATCACGAATCGAACATAGCAACACCACCTTCCGAGGCATCGTCCCCAGGAAAGAAGCATGCTGTACCGGACGAATAACACTCAATGTGGTATTCGACACGCCCAAGAACTACCGATGTGAAGAAATTATTTTCCATATCATGCCCTTTCATAGTGGTTACCATGCCCTGCTGGTACGTGAAGCCTTCTCACAATTCTAGGCCATACCACTACGGGTACATGAAGCTCAAAATGCGAGGGTTGAACGGTGTGATCACAGTCATAAGTGACCCCAACAGAGCCCTCCGAGCTAAAAATAAAACGACATCCCTAGCCCTAGAGGTACTAGCAGGAATAGTCACCGCGGAAGAGCTCACCACACTCCACCCCATAGTGGACAAGGACGACGTGCTCCTCGATAAGTGGCCCAAGTCCATATCCTTTAAACCAGCGGACGAGACCATCAAGTTCTAGGTACATCCAATGGACCCCAACAAAACGGCGTCCATCGGAGCTCAGCTCGACAGCACAATCGACGAGGCTTTGCACATTTTTTTGCATGAAAATTGGGACATCTTTGCCTGGAACCCCTCAAACATGCCAGGAATCCCTCGGGGGCTGGACAAACACAGGCTGAATATAATAGCAGGCTTCAAACCTATCAAACATGCCTTGCATCGATTTTCCAAACCAAACCTTCAAGCCATGGGTGAGGAACTTGCCAAACTACTAGAAGTCGGGTTCATCAAAGAAATTAAACATCCTGACTAGTTGTTGAATTCGGTCATGGTACCAAAGAAGGACAAGTCTTGGCGGCTATGTGTCGATTTCAAAGACCTCAATAAGGCCTGCCCTAAGGATCATTTCCCCTTACCCCGAATATACCAAATCATCAACGCAATGGCCTAACACGACTCTGTGTGTTTCCTTGATGCCTATTCGAGATACCGTCAGATTAAAATGAAGGAATCCGATCAGGCTATAACCTCCTTCATAACCCCCTATAGGCCATTCTTATTTAGCACAATGCCACTTACCAGCGCATGGTCCAAACATGTTTGTAGAAACAAATCGGAAAAACACTAGAGGCATACGTCGACGACGTGGTCATCAAGACCAGACATGTGGATCAGCTTGTAGAGGACTAATACATCTCCAACATATCTATAATTTATGAAGTATTCATGCCATGTTTACAATAATTCTATATGATTTTGGTATGATTTTATTAGAACTAACCCGTACTGACGCTGTTTTCAACAGAACTACCATGGTGTCGTTTTTTGTGCAGAAATAAAAGTTCTTAGAATGGGCTGGATATTTACAGTGATTTTTATGGGCCAAAAGAGACACCTGAAGCACCAGATCTGGGCCAGGAAGTCGATGAGGAAGCCACAAGCCTGATGGGCGCCCCCACCCCCTAGGTCGCGCCTCCTGGCTTGTGACTTTCTCGGGAACCTTCCTGGCATGAGACCGACAACAAAAATTCCCATAAATACCAAAACCCTTAAAAAGAAACCTAGATTGGGAATTCCACCGCCGCAAGCCTCCAAAGCCATGAAAACCAATCAGGAGCCTGTTCTGGCACCCTACCGGAGGGGGAAACCATCACCAGAGGCCATCTTCATCATCCCGGCGGTCTACATGACGAGGAGGGAGTAGTTCACCCTCGGGGCTGAGGGTATGTACCAGTAGCTATGCGTTTGATCTCTCTCTCTCTCTCTCTCTCTCTCTCTCTCTCTCTCTCGTGTTCTTGAGATGGAACGATCTTGATGTATCGCGAGTTTTATTAATATAGATGAATCATATGGAGTTTTCCCCTCTCTATCTTCTTGTGATGAATTGAGTTTTCCCTTTGAAGTTTTCTTATCATATTGAATCTTGAAGGATTTGAGAACACTTGATGTATGTCTTGCGATGAGATATCTGTGGTGACAATGGGATGTTCTATTGATCCACTTGATGTATGTTTTGGTGATCAACTTGCGGGTTTCGTGACCTTGGGAATCTATGCATAGGGTTGGCACATGTTTTCGTCTTGACTTTCAGGTAGAAACTTTGGGGCACTCTTTGAAGTTCTTTGTGTTGGATTGAACATGATGAATCTGTAATTATGTGATGCATATCATATAATCATGCCCATGGGTACTTGTGGTGACATTGGAGTATCTAGGTGACATTAGGGTTTTGGTTGATGTGTATCTTAAGGTGTGATTTTAGTACGAACTCTAGGGCTTTTCGTGACACTTATAGGGATAGCTCATCAGATTGATCAGAAAAGATAATTTTGAGGTGGTTTCGTACCCTACAATAATTTCTTTGTTAGTTCTCTGCTATTTGTGACTTTGGAGTGAACTCTTTTTCGCACGTTAGTGATTTATATATGATTCAACTATGTTAGTATTGTTGAGAGAACTTGCACTAGTGAAAGTATGGACCCTAGGCCTTGTTTCCAAGCATTTATACAACATTTTGCTTGCTGTTTACTATTTGTTACCTTGCTGTTTTTGTATTTTCAGATTATAAAAACCTACATCTACCATCCATATTACACTTGTATCACCATCTCTTTGCCGAATTAGTGCACCTATACAATTTACCGTTGTATTGGGTGTGTTGGGAACACAAGAGACTCTTTGTTATTTGATTGTAGGGTTGCTTGAGAGAGACCATCTTCATCCCATGCCTCCCACGGATTGATAAACCTTAGGTCATCCACTTGAGGGAAACTTGCTATTGTCCTACAAAACTCTGCGCTTGGAGGCCCAACACGAGTCTACAAGATGACGGTTGTGTAGTAGACATCAAGCTCTTTTTTGGCGTCGTTGCCAGGGAGGCTAGGTAAGCGACACTCACATCCCATCAACGAAGCTCTTTTCTGGCGCCGTTGCCGGGGAGGTGAGTGCTTGAAGGTATATCTTTAGATCTTGCAATTAAATCTTTTCATTTCTTGTTTTTCACTAGTTTGGTTTTATAAAAGAAAACAACAAAAAATGGAATTGAGGTTTCCTCATATGAGTCATCTTTTCAATATCTTTCGTGAAAATTATGGAAAGGAAAATTGTGCTCAAGTGTTAGAAGAAGAAGTTATTAAAATGTTTGGAACTAAATCTTTGTATGATGAGCATGATTGCAATGTTGTTAGTATGAATTCCTTGAATATTCATGATGCTAATGATATGCAAAGACACAAGCTTGGGGATTCTATATTTGATGAAGATGATATGTTTAGTCCCCCAAGTTTTGATGAGAAAATTTATTATGATGAAAGCATGCCTCCTATTTATGATGATTACTGTGATGACATGTATGCTATAAAGAATAATGATAACCATGAAACTTTTCATCATGATTTTAATTTTCAATTGGATTATGCTTCACATGATAGTTATTTTGTTGAGTTTGCTCCCACTACTATTGATGTGAATAAATTGGCTTATGTGGTGAGTAGTAAAATTTCTATGCTTGTAGATCATGAAAAGAATGCTTTATGTGCTGGTTATATTGTGAAATTCCTTCATGATGCTACTGAAAATTATTATGAGGGAGGAACGTATGCTTGTAGGAATTGCAATAATATCAAGTTTCCTCTCTATGTGTTCAAAGTTTGAAGTTATGCTTGTTTTGCCTTCCTATTCTAGTTGATTCTTGATCCCATAAATTGTTTGTTTACAAAATCCCTATGCATAGGAAGTGGGTTAGACTTAAATGTGCTTGTCATGAGATTCATGATGCTCTTTTGCATGTTATAATTATTATTCCTATGTGAACATCATTGAAATCATCATGCCTAGCTAAAAGGCTTTAAAGAAAAGCGCTTGTTGGGAGACAACTCAACACTTTTACTTTCTATTTTCTGGTGTTCACATGATTAAGCTACTGTATTAATCATTTTTATTCCTTTTATTTCAATAAAGTGCCAAGTAAAGCCTTTGGGATAGTGTGGATGATAGTTGACTTGATTCTGTGCAAAAACAGAAACATTTGCTCTCAGTCCAGGAATTTTGTAAATTCACTGGAACATTCTTTTGATCTAAACTGTTTACACATGATTTATATACAAATTTCCTGGATTGTTATATATATTTTAATAATTTTTAGAGACAGGGAAGTATGGTTACACTACAGATATTCACAGACTGTTCTGTTTTTGACAGATTCTCTTTTGCATGCATACTTGACTTGTTTTAGTGTTCCCATAGCTTATATTCAGTGATATAAATTATGGGAATAGTAGAATACAGTAGGCATCATGTGGGAACAATTATGAATCTTTTCTTGACATTACCTAAGTGAATGATCACTATTTATTATACTAACCCATCTCACGAAGTTTCGTTAAGTTTTGTGTGATTGAAGTTTTCAAGTTTCGGGTGAGATACCGATGTGAGGAGAATAAGGAGTGACAATAACCTAAGCTTGGGGATCCCAAGGCACCCCCAAGGTAATATCCAAGACATACTCAAGCACCAAAGCTTGGAGATGCCCCGGAAGGCATCCCCTCTTTCATCTTCAACATTATCGGTATATCTTACTTGGAGCTATATTTTTATTCGTCACATAATATGAGTTTTTCTTGGAGCGCCATTTTATTTTGTTTTTATCTGTTAGGTGTTATTTATAATATCGTTTTTCAATAAAAAGTTCCAAGAATTGCATTTGGATGCTTGCGTTGCATGCTTTGATTGGTGTTGTGTAAAAACAGAAACTGGTGATGTAGTCTTTGAATTTTCATATTTTATTGGAACTTGGAAAGTTACTGAAAATTTTACACAGGGTTTTCATATAAATTTTATATAATTTCCTAAATTTGCATAAGTTTTTGAGTTACATAAGTACACTGTTTTCATAAATTTCTACAGACTATTCTGTTTGGACAGATTGTTGTCATAGTTTTGTTATCTACTTATCCTATAGTTTTCATAGACTATATTTATAGATATAAATTGTGGAAATGATAATAAAGAGTAGATGATGTTTTAAATTATTATGCCACTTGTCTTGCTAGTACATAAATAATTGATTTATTATTATGTGCACTAACCTATCTTACGAGTTCTTTTCATGTTTTGTATGGATGAAGTTTTTGAGAATAGGTGAAATCGGGACACGAGAGGATTGAAAGTGATACAAAATATCAAGCATGGGGATGCCAAAGGCACCCAAGTAAATATTTCAAGAACTCTCAAGCATCTAAGATTGCGGATGCTACGCATCGCACCTCTCTTCGTCAACTGTCAGTTAGCCTATGTTGAGCCTAATTTTTTATTCGTTCACATGATGTGTCCTATTCTTGGAGTGGTATTTTTCTTTTTCTTGCTGTTTAAATAAAATACTAAGATCTGAAAATCTTTATTAAGAGAGAGAGAGATAAAGTCTTCACATAGCTGCTTAATTGTTTGACTACTCATTGATCTTCACTTATATGTTTTGGAGTAGTTTTGTCATTTACTCTCGTGCTTCACTTATATCCTATGAGTAAATGGTTGAATGAATTGAATATCATAAATCTTAAATTATATATGTTTTATATGCTTATCCCATGGGGACTAATGACTTCTCGTATAAGAAGTATAGGTGGTAACATTTATTGAAAGTTAGCAAACACCGCATTGGTCACTTGAACAATTCATGAAAGAATATTGAAGAAGAGAGATTTCACATATAAATATACTATCTTGGAAATATTCTATGATTGTGAATAGCCGTTAATTATTTTCAAACATGAGCAAATTAGTTGAAGTTGGACAAGGAAGACAACGTAATGAGTTATGCTTGGGTATATTTGTATAGAAGTTATATTGTTATGGATCCTCCAACGTGTGGTCCTTGCTTCCACCTCACACTAGCCAAAACTTCCGCACCAAGTAGAAATACTACTTGTGCATCCAAACACCCTTAAACCCAAAGTTGTTCCATATGAGTCCACCATACCTACCTATATGCGGTATTTACCTGTCGTTCCAAGTAAATTTGCATGTGCCAAACTCTAAACCTTCAAATAATATTCTGTTTTGTATGCCCGAATCGCTCATATAGTGACTAGGGGTTGTCAGTATCTTCCATGCTTGGTGGGTTATTCCCATGATATGTGTTGATTCACTATCATTCACGAGAAAGTGGGTGGTATTAGGGATGCCCATTTCCATGCTCAAAAATCAAATCAAAATATAATGAAACAAAACTTCCCCCAGGATTGTTGTTTGTATGGACGGTACCCGTGGATTTGGCTCGTCGTGTAGTGTGATTGATTGGTGGAGGGGGAGTAAAAACTTTACCATTCTGTTTGGGAACCGCCTATAATGTATCTAGCATGGAAGATACCGAGATCTCTCGGTTGTTATGTTGACAATGAAAGCATACCGCTCAAAATTATTATTAATCTCTATTTTAAAACCTTGAGCTCTGGTACCTCTGCAAATAAATGCTCCCCTTTGCGAAAGGGCCTATCTTTTACTTTCTAGTACTTACCTTTATGCAAGAGTCATGGCGATCTTCACCAAGATACGTCCATTTTGCATCATGCTTTCATGTTGATATTTATCGCTTTATGGGATGTTATTGCACTTCACGGTACAATACTTATGCCTTTGCTCTCTTATTTTGCAAGATTTACATGAAGAGGGAGAATGCCGGTAGCTGGAATTATGGCCTGAAAAATGAGCGAGTTTGAGATACCTATTCTACGCAACTCCAAAAGCCGTGAAAATCAATGAGGATTTTTTTGGGATTTATAAAAAATACTGGGCCGAAGAAGTACGAGAGGGGTGCTAGGAGGAGGCCACAAGCCTGCTAGGCGCGGCCTCCCCCCCGGCCGCGCCTAGGGGGCTTGTGGGCTCCCACTTGGCCCTCTGGCTCCCCTCTTTTGCTACAAGAAGGGTTTTGTTCCAGAAAAAATCAGGAGGAGGCTTTTCGGAGGATTCGCCACCGCCACGAGGTGGAACTTGAGCAAAACCAATCTAGAGCTTCGGCAGGACGATCCTGCCAGGGAAACTTCCCTCCCGGAGGGGGAAATCGTCGTTATCGTCATCACCAACACTCCTCTCATCAGAGCGGACTCATCACCATCAACATCTTCATCAGCACCATCTCATCTCCGAACCCTGGTTCATCTCTTGTAACCAATCTCCGTCTCGCGACTCCGATTGTTACTTGTAAGGTTGCTAGTAGTGTTAATTACTCTTTGTAGTTGATGCTAGTTGGATTACTTGGTGGAAGATTATATGTTCAGATATTTGATGCTACTCATTACCTCTCTGGTCATGAATATGATTATGCTTTGTGAGTAGTTACTTTTGTTCCTGAGGACATGGGATAAGTCATGCTATAAGTACTCATGTGAATTTGGTATTCGTTCGATATTTTGATGTGTTGTATGTTGTCTCTCCTCTAGTGGTGTTATGTGAACGTCAACTACGTAACACTTCACCATTATTTGGGCCTATAGGAAGGAATTGGGAAGTAGTAAGTAGATGATGGGTTGCTAGAGTGACAAAAGTTTAAACCCTAGTTTATGCGTTGCTTCATAAGGGGCTGATTTGGATCCACTAGTTTAATGCTATGGTTAGACTTTGTCTTAACTCTTATTTCGTAGTTGCAGATGCTTGTGAGAGGGGTTAATCATAAGTGGGATGCTTGTCCAAGTAAGGGCAGTACCCAAGCGCCGGTCCACCCACATATCAAACTATCAAAGTAACGAACGTGAATCATATGAACATGATGAAAACTAGCTTAACAGATTTTCCCATGTGTCCTCGGGAGCGTTTTTACCTCCTATAAGACTTTTTCCAGGCTTGTCCCTTGCAACAAAAGGGATTGGGCCACTTTGCTGCACCGTTGTTACTTTTGTTACTTGCTACTTGCTACAAATCATCTTGCCACACAACTACTTGTTACCAATAATTTCAGTGCTTGCAGATATTACCTTGCTGAAAACCACTTGTCAGGTCCTTCTGATCCTCGTTTGGTTTGACACTCTTACTTATCGAAAGGACTACGATAGACCCCCGATACTTGTGGGTCATCAAGACTCTTTTTTGGCGCCGTTGCCGGGGAGTGAAGCGCCTTTGGTAAGTGGAAATTGGTAAGGAAACATTTATATAGCGTGCTGAAATTTATTGTCACTTGTCACTATGGAAACTAATACTTTGAGGGGCTTTTTCGGGGTATCTTCACATCGAACGGAAGCACAAAGAGTTGCTCCTCAACCTGCTGCACCTACTGAAAATATTTGCTATGAATTTCCTTCGGGTATGCTTGAGAAACTGCTGGCTAATCCTTTTATAGGAGATGGAACATCACATCCCGACTTGCATATAATCTATGTAGATGAAGTTTGTGGTTTATTTAAGCTTGAGGTTTTCCCGAGGATGAGGACAAGAAGAAGGTCTTTCCCTTAACTTTGAGGCATAAGGCGTTGACATGGTATATCCTATGTGATGATACTGGATCATGGAAGTACAATCGGTTGAAATTGGAATTTCATCAAAAGTTTTATCCTATGCATCTAGTATATTGTGATCGGAATTATATTTATAATTTTTGGACTCGTGATAGAGAAAGCATCGCTCAAGCTTGGGGGAGGCTTAAATCAATGATATATTCATGCCCCAACCATGAGCTCTCGAGAGAAATTATGATTCAGAACTTCTATGCTCGGCTTTCTCATGATGATCGCATCATGCTTGACACTTCTTGTACCGGTTCTTTTATGAAGAGAGATATTGACTTCAGTTGGAATTTATTGGAAATAATTAAACGGAACTCTGAAGATTGGGAGCTTGATGAAGGTAAGGAGTCAGGTATGAATTTCAAGTTTGATTGTGTTAAATACATTGTTGAAACAAATACCTTTTGTGATTTTAGCGCTAAGTATGGACTTGACTCTGAGATAATAGCTTCATTGTGTGAATCATTTGCTCCTCATATTGATCTCCCCAAAGAGAAGTGGTTTAAATATCATCCTCCCTTAAAAGTCAATGTATTTAAACCCAATCCAGTTGAAGAGAAAGTCATTGCCTATAATGATCCTATTGTTCCCAATGCTTACATTGAGAAACCACCTTTCCCTGTTAGGATAAAGGATCATTCTAATGTTTCAACTCTGATATGTAGGGGCTACATTAGAACACCTACACCCCCTGAGAAAATTAGAGTTGAACCTAGCATTTCTATTATCAAGGATATCATGTCCGACAATGTTGATGGCCATGATATTCAGTTCTGTGAAGACCCTGCTAGAATTGCTAAACCACACGCTAGAGACAAACATAGGCCTGTTGTTGGCACACCTGTTGTTTCTGTTAAGATAGGAGATCATTCTTATCATGGTTTATGTGACGTGGGTGCTAGTGTTAGTGCAATACCTCAATCCTTATATGATGAAATCAAAGATGAGATTGCACCTGTTGAGATGGAACCTATTGATGTGACTATTCAGCTTGCCAATAGAGATACTATCTGCCCTGTGGGAATGGTTAGGGATGTTGAAGTCTTGTGTGGTAAAACGAAGTATCCTGCTGATTTCCTCGTTCTTGCTACCACACAAGATAGCTTTTCTCCCATCATATTTGGCAGACCTTTTCTCAATACTGTCAATGCTCATATTGACTGTGAGAAGCAAACTGTCACTGTTGGCTTTGAAGGTGTGTCACATGAGTTCATTTTCTCCAAGTGTGGTAGACAACCTCATGAAAAAGAGTTGCCTAGTAGGGATGAAACTATTCCCCTTGCTTCTATTGCCGTGCCTCCTACTGATCCTTTAGAGCAATATTTTCTTGAGCATGAAAATGATATGCATATGGATGAAAGGGATGAGATAGATGGAGTTGTCTTAGAACAATATCCTATCCTTAAGAATAACTTGCGTGTTGAACTGCTTCGAGAGGCACCCCCACCAAAGGGTGATCCTGTGTTCAAGCTTAAACAGTTGCCTGATACTCTTAAGTATGCTTATCTTGATGAAAAGGAGATATATCCTGTTATAATTAGTGCTAGCCTCTCAGAGCATGAAGAAAAGAAGTTACTAAAAACTCCGAGGAAGCACTGTGCTGCTATTGGATATACTCTTGATGATCTTAAGGGCATTAGTCCCACTCTATGCTAGCACAAGATTAAAAAAGTTCCTGATTCCAAACCAGTTGCTGATCTTCAATGGAGATTAAATCCTAAGATGAAAGAGGTAGTAAGAAAAGAAATACTAAAGCTCCTGGAAGCAGGTATTATCTATCTTGTCGCTCATAGTGATTGGGTGAGTCCGGTGCATTGCGTTCCTAAGAAGGGAGGTATTACTGTTGTCCCTAATGATAAGGATGAATTGATCCCACAGAGGATTATTACTGGCTATAGGATGGTGATCGATTTTAGGAAATTGAATAAGGCCACTAGGAAAGATCATTACCCTTTGACTTTATCGACCAAATGCTCGAAAGACTGTCTTAACACATACACTTTTTCTTTCTAGACGGTTATTCTGGTTTCTCCTAAATACCTGTTGCACAATCTGATCAGGACAAAACCACTTTCACATGCCCTTTCGGTACCTTTGCTTACAAACGTATGCCTTTTGGCTTATGTAATGCACCTGCCACCTTTCAAAGATGTATGATGGCTATATTCTGTGACTTTTGTGAAAAGATTGTTGAGGTTTTCATGGATGACTTTGATACGTCCATTTTACATCATGTTTTCATGTTGATATTTATCGCTTCTTGGGCTGTTATTTCACTTCACGGTACAATTCTTATGCCTTTTCTCTCTTATTTTGCAACGTTTACATGAAGAGGGAGAATACCGGCAGCTGGAATTCTGGCCTGAAAGTGGAGCAAGTTTGAGATACCTATTCTGCGCAACTCCAAACGCCGTAAAAATCAACGAGGATTTTTTTCCGTATTTATAAAAAATACTGGGTCGAAGAAGCGCCAGAGGGGCGCCAGGGGTTGGCCACAAGCCTGCACGGCACGGCCACCCCCCCAGGCCGCGCCATGAGGGCTTGTGGGAAACCTGCTGGCCCACTTGCCCCCCCTCTTTTGCTATATGAAGGGTTTCGTCCAGGAAAAAATCAGGGAGGAGCTTTTTCGTGGTTTCACCGCCGGCACGAGGCGGAACTTGAGCAGAACGAATCTAGAGCACCTGTAGGACGATCCCGCCGGGGAAACTTCCCTCCCGGAGGGGGAAATCATCGCCATCGTCATCACCAACACTCCTCTCATCGGAGGGGACTCGTCACCATCAACATATTCATCAGCACCATCTCATCTCCAAACCCCAGTTCATCACTTGTAACCAATCTCCGTCTCGCGACTCCGATTGGTACTTGTAAGGTTGCTAGTAGTGTTGATTACTCTTTGTAGTTGATGCTAGTTGGATTATTTGGTGGAAGAGTTTATGTTCAGATCCTTGATGCTACTCATTACCTCTCTGATCATGATTATGATTATGCTTTGTGAGTATTTACTTTTGTTCCTGAGGACATGGGATAAGTCATGCTAATAGTAGTCATGTGAATTTGGTATTCATTCGGTAATTTGATATGTTGTATGTTGTTTTTCCTCTCGTGGTGTTATGTGAACGTAGACTACATAACACTTCACCATTATTTGGGCCTGGAGGAAGGCATTGGGAAGTAGTAAATAGATGATGGGTTGCTAGAGTGATAGAAACTTAAACCCTAGTTTATGCGTTGCTTCGTAAGGGGCTGATTTGGATCCACTAGTTTAATGCTATGGTTAGACTTTGTCTTAATTCTTGTTTCGTAGTTGCGGATGCTTGCGAGACGGGTTAATCGTAAGTGGGATGCTTGTCCAAGTAAGGGCAGTACCCAAGTGCTAGTCCACCCACATATCAAACTATCAAAGTAACGAACGCGAATCATATGAACAAGATGAAAACTAGCATGACAGAAATTCCTGTGTGTCCTCGGGAGCGTTTTTCCTCCTATAAGACTTTGTCCAGGCTTGTGCCTTGCTACAAAAGGGATTAGGCCACTTTTCTGCACCGTTGCTACTTTTGTTACTTGTTTCTTGCTACGAATCATCTCACCACACAATCACTTGTTACCGACAATTTCAGTGCCTGCAGATTTTACCTTGCTGAAAACCACTTGTGAGATCCTTCTGCTGCTCGTAGGGTTCGACACTCTTACTTATCGAAAGGAGTATGATTGATCCCCTATACTTGTGGGTCATCAAGACTCTTTTCTGGCGCCGTTGCCGGGGAGTGAAGCGCCTTTGGTAAGTGGAACTTGGTAAGGAAACATTCATATAGTGTGCCAGAATTTATTGTCACTTGTCACTATGGATACTAATCCTTTGAGGGGCTTGTTCGGGGTATCTTCACCTCGAACGGAAGCACAAAGAGTTGCTCCTCAACCTGTTGCACCTACTGAAAATATTTTCTTTGAATTTCCTTCGGGTATGCTTGAGAAACTGTTGGCTAATCCTTTTACAGGAGATGGAACATCACATCCAAACTTGCATCTAATCTATGTAGATGAAGTTTGTGGTTTATTTAAGCTTGCAGTTTTGCCAGAGGATGAGGTCAAGAAGAAGGTCTTTCCTTGATCTTTGAAGGAGAAGGCGTTGACATGGCATAGGCTATGTGATGATACTGGATCATGGGACTACAATCGGTTGAAATTGGAATTTCATCAAAAGTTTTATCCTATGCATTTAGTACATCGTGATCGGAATTATATTTATAATTTTTGGCCTCGTGATAGAGAAAGCATCGCTCAAGCTTGGGGGAGGCTTAAATCAATGCTATATTAATGCCCCAATCATGAGCTATCGAGAGAAATTATCATTCAGAACTTCTAAGCTCGGCTTTCTCATGATGATCGCACCATGCTGGACACTTCTTGTACCGGTTCTTTTATGAAGAGAGATATTGACTTCAAATGAAATTTATTGGAGAGAATTAAACGCAACTCTGAAGATTGGGAGCTTGAAGAAGGTAAGGAGTCAGGTATGAATTTCACGTTTGATTGCGTTAAATCCTTTGTTGAGACAAATACTTTTTGTGACTTTAGGGCTAAGTATGGACTTGACACTCAGATAGTAGCTTCATTATGTGAATCTTTTGCTGCTCATATTGATCTCCCCAAAGAGAAGTGGTTCAAATATCATCCTCCTTTAGAAGTCAATGTAGTTAAACCCATTCCAGTTGAAGAGAAAGTCATTGCCTATAATAATCCTATGGTTCCCAGTGCTTACATTGAGAAACCACCTTTCCCTGTTAGGATAAAGGATCATTCCAAAGCTTCAACTGTGATACGTAGAGGCTACATTAGAATGCCTACACCCCCTGAGAAAATTAGAGTTGAACCTAGCATTTCTATTATCAAAGATCTTCTGTCCGTCGATGTTGAGGGACATAATATTCACTTCCGTGAAGATGCTGCTAGAATTGCTAAACCTCATGCTAGAGACAAACATAGGCCTGTTGTTGGCACGCCTGTTGTTTCTGTTAAGATAGGAGGTCATTGCTATCATGGTTTATGTGACGTGGGTGCTAGTGTTAGTGCAATACCTCAATCCTTATATGATGAAATCAAAGATGAGATTGCACCTGTTGAGATAGAACCTATTGATATCAATATTCAGCTTGCCAATAGAGATACAATCGGCCCTGTGGGAATTGTTAGGGATGTTGAAGTCTTGTATGGTAAGACGAAGTATCCTGCTGATTTCCTCGTTCTTGCTACCGCACAAGATAGCTTTTGTCCCATCATGTTTGGCAGACCCTTCCTCAATACGGTCAATGCTCATAGTGACTGTGAGAAGCAAACTGTCACTGTTGGCTTTGAAGGTGTGTCACATGAGTTCAATTTCTCCAAGTTTGGTAGACAACCTCATGAAAAGATGTTGCCTAGTAAGGATGAAACTATTGCCTTAGCTTCTATTACCGTGCCTCCTACTGATCCCTTAGAGAAATACTTGCTTGAGCATGAAAATGATATGCATATGGATGAAAGGGATGAAATAGATAGAGTTGTCTTAGAACAATATCCTATCCTTAAGAATAACTTGCCTGTTGAACTGCTTGGGGATCCACCCCACCAAAGGGTGATCCTGTGATCGAGCTTAAACAGTTTCCTGATACTCTTAAGGATGCTTATCTGGATGAAAAATAGATATATCCTGTTATTATTTGTGCTATCCTCTTAGAGCATGAAAAAAGAAGTTACTAAAAACTCTGAGGAAGCACCGTGCTGCTATTGGATATACTCTTGATGATCTTAAGGGCATTAGTCCCACTCTATGCCAGCACAAGATTAAAATTGATCCTGACTTCAAACCAGTCGCTGATCATCAAAGGAGATTAAATCCTAAGATGAAAGAAGTAGTAAGAAAAGAAATACTAAAGCTCCTGGAAGCAGGTATTATCTATCCTGTTACTCATAGCGATTGGGTGAGTCCGGTGCATTGCGTCCCTAAGAAGGGAGGCATTACCGTTGTCCCTAATGATAAGGATGAATTGATCCCACATAGGATTATTACTAGCTATAGGATGGTGATCAATTTTAGGAAACTGAATAAGGCCACTAGGAAAGATCATTACCCTGTGCCTTTTATCGGCCAAATGCTAGAAAGGCTGTCTAAACACACACACTTTTGCTTTCTAGACGGTTATTCTGGTTTCTCCCAAATATGAGTTGCTCAATCTGATCAGGAGAAAACCACTTTCACCTGCCCTTTCGGTACCTTTTCTTATAGACGCATGCCTTTTGGCTTATCTAATGCACCTGCCACCTTTCAAAGATGTATGATGGCTATATTCTCTGACTTCTGTGAAAAGAATGTCGAGGTCTTCATGGATGACTTTTCCGTTTACGGGTCTTCTTGTGATGATTGCCTCAACAACCTTGATCGAGTCTTGCAGAGATGTAAAGACACCAATCTTGTCTTGAATTGGGAGAAGTGCCACTTTATGGTTAATGAAGGCATCATCTTAGGACATAAAATTTCTGAAAGAGGTATTGAAGTCGATAAGGCTAAGGTTGATGCAATCGAGAAAATGCCAGACCCCACAGATATCAAAGCTGTAAGAAGTTTCCTTGGTCATGTTGGTTTCTATAGAAGATTCATTAAAGACTTCTCTAAGATTTCTAGGCCTCTTACCAATCTCTTGCAAAAGGATATTCCTTTTGTCTTTGACGTTGATTGTGAGGAATCCTTCGAAATACTTAAGAGGGCTTTGATAACTGCACCTATTGTTCAACCACCTGATTGGAACTTGACTTTTGAAATCATGTGTGATGCTAGTGATTATGCTGTTGGCGCTGTTCTAGGGCAAAGAGTTGATCAGAAGTTGAATGTTATTCACTACGCTAGTAAAACTCTTGACAGTGCCCAAAGAAACTATGCTACTACGGAGAATGAATTTTTTGCAGTCGTGTTTGCATGTGAAAAGTTCAGGTCTTACATAGTTGATTCCAAAGTCACTATTCACACTGATCATGCTGCTATTAAGTACCTCATGGAGAAGAAGGACGCTAAACCTAGACTTATCAGATGGGTTTTCTTGCTACAAGAATTTGATTTGCACGTTGTTGGCAGAAAGGGTGCTGATAACCCCGTAACAGATAACTTGTCCAGGTCGGAGAACGTCTTGATGACCCACAACCTATTGATGATAGCTTTCCCAATGAGCAATTGAATGTCATCAATGCTTCACGTAGTGCACCGTGGTATGCTGATTATGCAAACTATATCGTTGCCAAATATATACCTCCTAGTTTCACATACCAGCAAAAGAAGAAATTCTTCTTTGACTTGAGACATTACTTCTGGGATGATCCTCACCTTTATAAGGAAGGAGTATATGGTGTTATTAGATGTTGTGTACCAGAACATGAACAGGGACAGATCCTACAGAAGTGTCACTCCGAGGCCTACGGAGGACACCATGCGGGAGATAGTACTGCACACGAGGTCTTGCAATCAGGTTTATATTGGCCCACTCTCTTCAAGGATTCCCGTAAGTTTGTCTTGTCTAGTGACGAATGTCAAACAATAGGTAATATTAGCAAACATCAGGAAATGCCTATGAACTATTTACTTGTCATTGAACCATTTGATGTCTCGGGCTTTGATTTCATGGGACCTTTTCCAATATCCAATGGGTATACTCATATCCTAGTTGTTGTTGATTACGTCACTAAGTGGGTAGAAGCTATCCCCACTAGTAGTGCTGATCACAACACTTCTATCAGGATGCTTAAAGAAATTATTTTCCCTAGATTTGGAGTCCCTAGATATCTAATGACCGACGGTGGTTCACACTTCATTCATGGTGCTTTCCGTAAAACGCTTGCTAAGTACGATGTCAACCATAGAATGGCGTCTCCCTACCATCCTTAGTCCAGTGGTCAAGTAGAGCTAAGCAACAGAGAGATTAAACTAATTCTGCAAAAGACTGTCAACAGGTATAGAAAGAATTGGTCTAAGCAGCTTGATGATGCACTGTGGGCTTATAGAACTCTCTATAAGAATCCCATGGGCATGCCTCCGTACAAAATGGTGTACGGTAAAGCATGTCATTTACCTCTTGAACTAGAGCATAAAGCTTATTGGGCAATCAAAGAGATCAACTTTGATTTCAAACTTTTTGGTGAGAAGAGGTTATTTGACATTAGCTCGCTTGATGTATGGAGAACTCAGGCATATGAGAATGCCAAGTTCTTCAAAGAAAAGGTTAAGAGGTGGCATGATAAGTGAATACAAAAGCGTGAGTTCAATGTAGGTGATTATGTATTGCTATATAACTCTTGTTTAAGATGCTTTGCAGGCAAGCTTCTCTCTAAATGGGAAGATCCCTATGTTGTTGAGGAAGTATATCATTCCGGTGCTATCAAGATCAACAACACGGAAGGTAATTGTCCGAGAGTTGTAAATGGGCAGATAATCAAGCATTATATCTCACGTACTCCCATAAATGTTGAAAGCAATATCATCAATACCATCACTTCGAAAGAATACCTAAGGGATATTTATCAGCGTGTTTCAGACTCCGGAAACGAAGAGGTATGTGATTCGGTAAGAAAACAGAGTCCAAAACTTTTCCAGTAGGAAATTTTCTCTGTTTTGGAATATTTGAAAAAATACAAAAATTGGAACTAGTCCGGAAAGTGCGCGAGGAGGCGACAAGCCTGCACGGCGTGGGCCCACCCCCTAGTCGCGCCGTGAGGGCTTGTGGCCACCTCGTGCGCCTCCCGGACTCTGTTTTCGTGCAGGGTAATCCTTCTAGTTTGGAAAAAAATCATTATATATACTCCCATTTGGTCAACGAGGATTTTTTTCCGGATTAATAAAAAATACTGGGCCGAAGAAGCGCCAGAGGGGCGCCAGGGGTTGGGCACAAGCCTGCACGGCGCGACCACCCCCCAGGCCGCGCCATGAGGGCTTGTGGGCAACCTGCTGGCCCACTTTCCCCCCTCTTCAGCTATATGAAGGGTTTCGTCCAGGAAAAAATCAGGGAGGAGCTTTTTCGTGGTTTTGCTGCCGCCACGAGGCGCAACTTGACCAGGACCAATCTAGAGCTCCGGCAGGACGATCCTGCCGGGGAAACTTCCCTCCCGGAGGGGGAAATCGTCGCCATCGTCATCACCAACACTCCTCTCATCGGAGGGGACTCGTCACCATCAACATATTCATCAGCACCATCTCATGTCCAAACCCTAGTTCATCACTTGTAACCAATCTCCGTCTCACGACTCCGATTGGTACTTGTAAGGTTGCTAGTATCGTTGATTACTCTTTGTAGTTGATGCTAGTTGGATTATTTGGTGGAAGAGTTTATTTTCAGATCCTTGATGCTACTCAATACCTCTCTGGTCATGATTATGATTATGCTTTGTGAGTAGTTACTTTTGTTCCTCAGGACATGGGATAAGTCATGCTAATAGTAGTCATGTGAATTTGGTATTCGTTCGGTAATTTGATATGTTGTATGTTGTTTTTCCTCTAGTGGTGTTATGTGAACGTCGACTACATAACACTTCACCATTATTTGGGCCTAGAGGAAGGCATTGGGAAGTAGTAAGTTGATGATGGGTTGCTAGAGTAACAGAAGCTTAAACTCTAGTTTATGCGTTGCTTCGTAAGGGGCTGATTTAGATCCACTAGTTTAATGCTATGGTTAGACTTTCTCTTAATTCTTCTTTCGTACTTGCAGATGCTTGCGAGAGGGGTTAATCATAAGTGGGATGCTTGTCCAAGTAATGGTAGTACCCAAGCGCCGGTCCACCCACATATCAAACTATCAAAGTAACGAACGTGAATCATATGAACATGATGAAAACTAGCATGACAGAAATTCCCATGTGTCCTCGGGAGCGTTTTTCCTCCTATAATACTTTGTCCAGGCTTGTCCCTTGGTACAAAAGGGATTGGACCACTTTGCTGCACCGTTGCTACTTTTGTTACTTGTTGCTTGCTACGAATCATCTCACCACATAATCACTTGTTACACATAATTTCAGTGCGTGCATATTTTACCTTGCTGAAAACCACTTGTCAGATCCTTCTGCTCCTCGTTGGGTTCGACAATCTTACTTATCGAAAGGACTATGATTGATCCCCTATACTTGTGGGTCATCAGACTTCTCCGTTTACGGGTCTTCTTTTGATGATTGCCTCAGCAACCTTGATCGAGTCTTGCAGAGATGTAAAGATACCAATCTTGTCTAGAATTGGGAGAAGTGCAACTTTATGGTTAATGAAGGCATCGTCTTAGTACATAAAATTTCTGAAAGAGGCATTGAAGTCGATAAGGCTAAGGTTGATGCAATCGATAAAATGCCATGCCCCACAGATATCAAAGGTGTAAGAAGTTTCCTTGGTCATGTTGGTTTCTATAGAAGGTTCATTAAAGACTTCTCTAAGATTTCATGGCCACTTACCAATCTCTTGCAAAAGGATATTCCTTTTGTCTTTGATGATGATTGTGAGGAAGCCTTCGAGATACTTCAGAAGGCCTTGATAACTACACCTATTGTTCAACCACCTGATTGGAACTTACCTTTTGAAATCATGTGTGATGCTAGTGATTATGCTGTTGGTGCTGTCCTAGGGAAAAGAGGTGATAAGAAGTTGAATGTTATTCACTATGCTAGTAAAACTCTAGACAGTGCCCAAAGAAACTATGCTACTACAAAAAAGGAAATTTTAGCAGTCGTGTTTGCATGTGAAAAGTTCAGGTCTTACATAGTTGATTCCGAAGTCACTATTCACACTGATCACGCTGCTATTAAGTACCTCATGGAGAAGAAAGACGCTAAACCTAGACTTATCAGACGCTACAAGAATTTGATTTGCATGTTGTCGACAGGAAGGGTGCTGATAACCCCGTAGGAGATAACTTGTCTAGGTTGGAGAATGTTCTTGATGACCCACAACCTATTGATGATAGCTTTCCCGATGAGCAATTGAAATTCATCAATACTTCACGTAGTGCACCGTGGTATGATGATTATGCAAATTATCGTGTTGCCAAATATATACCACCTAGTTTCACATACCAGCAAAAGAAGAAATTCTTCTTTGATTTGAGACATTACTTCTAGGATGATCCTCACGTTTATAAGGAAGGAGTAGATGGTGTTATTAGACATTGTGTACCTGAACATGAACAGGTACAGGTCCTACAGAAGTGTCACTCCGAGTCCTACGGAGGAGACCATGCGGGAGATAGAAGTGCACACAAGGTATTGCAATAAGGTTTCTATTGGCCCACTCTCTTCAAGGATGCCCGTAAGTTTGTCTTGTCTTGTGACGAATGTCAAAGAATAGGTAATATCGGTAAACGTCAGTAAATGCCTATGACTTATTCACTTGTCATTGAACCATTTGATGTTTGGGGCTTTGATTATATGGGACCTTTTCCAAAATCCAATGGGTATACTCATATCCTAGTTGGTGTTGATTACGTCACTAAGTGGGTAGAAGCTATCCCAACCAGTAGTGCTGATCACAACACTTCTATAAGGATGCTTAAAGAAGTTGTTTTCCCTAGATTTGGAGTCTCTAGATATCTAATGACCGACGGTGGTTCACATTTCATTCATGGTGCTTTCCGTAAAACGCTTGCTAATTACGATGTCAATCATAGAATTGCGTCCCCCTATCACCCTCAGTCCAGTGGTCAAGTAGAGCTAAGCAATAAAGAGATTAAACTAATTCTGCAAAAGACTGTCAATAGGTCTAGAAAGAATTGGTCTAAGAAGCTCGATGATGCATTGTGGGCTTATAGAACTTCCTATAAGAATCCTATGGGCATGTCTCTGTACAAAATGGTGTACGGTAAAGCATGTCATTTACCTGTTGACCTAGAGCATAAGGCTTATTGCGCAATCAAAGAGCTCAACTTTGATTTCAAACTTGCTCGTGAGAAGAGGTTATTTGATATTAGCTCTCTTGATGAATGGAGAACTCAGGCATATGAGAATGCCAAGTTGTTCAAAGAAAAGGTTAAGAGCTGGCATGATAAAAGGTTCCAAAAGCGTGAGTTCAATGTAGGTGATTATGTCTTGCTATATAATTCTTGTTTAAGATTTTCGCGGGCAAGCTTCTCTCTAAATGGGAAGGTCCTTACATTGTTAAGGAAGTATATCGTCCCGGTGCTATCAAGATCAACAACACGGAAGGTAATTGTCCGGGAGTGGTAAATGGGCAGAGAATCAAGCATTATATCTCAGGTACTCCCATAAATTTAGAAAGCAATATTATCAATACCATAACTCCGGAGGAGTACCTTAGGGATATTTATGAGTCTGTTTCAGACTCTGAAAACGAAGAGGTATGTGATTCGGTAAGTAAACAAACTCCAAAAATTTTCCAGTAGGATTATTTCTCCATTTTGCAATTTTTGAAAAAATAGAAATATTTGAAGTAGTTCGGAAAGCGCACGAGGAGGAGACAAGCCTGCCAGGCGTGGGCCACCCCCTGGCCGCACCTGGGGGGCTTGTGGCCACCTCGTGTGCCCCCCGGACTGTGTTTTCTTGCGGATTACTCCTTCTGGTCTGGAAAAAAGCATTATATATTCTCCCGAAAGGTCTGACCCTCGTATCATGCAAATTTCCTCTGTTTTTGTTTCGAGCCTGTTTCTGCTGCAGATCTAGATTGCTATGGCATCCCCAAAAGCTCCGAAGGACAAGATCTTCGAGAAGGTCATAAATTCCTACCTCGCGTGAGTGTTGCAACACCCTCAATCTACCGAGATGCGTGAGGGGATGTTGCACATCCGTGATGTTGAGGGGACCAAGAAGACTGGAAGCGTGGAGGCGAGGCTCGAAGCAATGGAGCAACAAGTCTTCAAGTGCCAAGGGATGGTGGAGCGTGGACTCAACTCCAACCACATGATGATCAAAGAGTTCACCAACAAGCACAAGATCAATGCCAATGACATCAGGAAGCACCTCTCCAGTCTCTATGACAGAATTTATCACCTCCAAGCCCAGATCTATGACCTGCAAAACCAAAACTATGAGTATGAGTATAGATTTAAATCAATACGGTTGGCTGCAAATTTGAGGATTCCAGAGACTTGGTCATCTTTCCATGATGGAGTACCTATGCCTTCGAAGACAGAGGATCAAACCCATGTTGCAACAACTTCACCACGATCACCTCCAAAGGAAGACGACTAAGCATGGGTATCGTTCCTTTTTGGTTTTTTCTTTCTCTAGTAGAAATAAAGGTCTTAGTGTTGTAGGCTTGAGTTTTGCTTTGTGTCACCCCCGATGTATTCGAGCTCATGAGCCATATAATAAAGAGTTTCTTAGTTAAGGGCCTTGTCCCATGCCATGATCAAAAGGATGATAAAAGAATAAAAGCATGACAGGTCATGCAATGATCTTATGGGAAGTGATGGCTTCACATATAAAAAGAATGATGATTGAAACTTGTTGAGGGTAGACAAACATAGACCTTGGTCATTGTTGAAATTAATAGGAAGTGATAAAGAATGAGAGGTTCACATATAAATATATCATCTTTGACACCATCTATGATTGTGAACACTCACTACACTATTACATGCTTAGAAGTGGATGTTAGACAACATAATGAATTGTGTTTGCTTGGTTCCGAACAATGTTATATGACTAGAGATCCCTTAGAATGCGACGACTGCTTCCACCTCATATTAGCCAAACCTCCCGCACCAAGTAGAGATACTACTTGTGCATCCATAAACCTTCAACCCAGTTTTTCCATGAGAGTCCACCATACCTACCTATGGATTGAATAAGATCCTTCAATTAAGTTGTCATCGGTGCAAGCAATAAAAATTGCTCCCTAAATATGTATGATCTATTAGTGTGTGGAAAATAAGCTTTGTACGAACCTGTGATGAGGAAGACATAAAAGCGACACACTGCATAATAAAGTTCTTTATCATAGGAGGCAATATAAAGTGACGTTCCTCCACACTAAGAGGACGCACATCCAAACATCAAAAGCGCATTACAACCTCTGCTTCCCTCTACGAAGGGCTATCTTGTACCTTCACTTTTTGCCCTTGAAAGAGTCATGTTGATCTACACCAATTCCTTATTTCACCTTTATCTTGGCTAACGTCATATGCTAGGGAAAGATATGTATTCATATGTCAACTTGGAAGTAAGTATTCATGAATTATTATTGTTGACATTACCCTTGAGGTAAATGGTTGGGAGGCGAAACTATAAGCCCCTATCTTTCTCTGTGTCCTACTGAAACTTTGATCTCATGAATACCACGTGAGTTGTAGCAATTGTAGAGAACGAAAATATGATTGAGTATGTGGATTTGCTTTACAATCTCTTATTTGACTCTTTCCGATGTTGTGATAAATTGCAATTGCTTCAATGACTAAAGGCTATCGGTGGTTAATTCTCGGTAAGGTTCTTGATCCATACTTTACTTTGTGAAGGAATTGTCACTTTGGCATAAGATATGATATGATGGTACTGATGTTCTGATCATGATCATGATGCCTGCATGTTCGTATCTTGTTTTGTCAACACCTCTCTCTCTAAACATGTGGGCATATTTATTGATCTCGGCTTTCGCTTGAGGACAAGCGAGGCATAAGCTTGGGGGAGTTGATACGTCCATTTTGCATCAAGCTTTCATGTTGATATTTATCGCTTTATGGGCTGTTCTTACACTTCACGGTACAATACTTATGCGTTTTCTCTCTTCTTTTGCAAGGTTTACATGAAGAGGGAGAATGCCGGCAACTGGAATTCTGGCCTAAAAAAGGAGCAAGTTTGAGATACCTATTCTGCACAACTCCAAAATCCGTGAAAATTAGCGAGGATGTTTTTGGGATTTATAAAAAATATTGGGCCGAAGAAGTACCAGAGGGGCGCCAGCAGGAGGCCACAAGCCTGCTAGGCGTGGCCTCCCCCCTGGCCGCGCCTAGGGGGCTTTTGGGCTCCCACTTGGCCCTCTGGCTCCCCTCTTTTGCTACAAGAAGGGTTTCGTTCCAGAAAAAATCAGGAGGAGGCCTTTCAGAGGATTCGCCGCCGCCACGTGGCGGAACTTGAGCAGAACCAATCTAGAGCTCCGGCAGGACGATCCTGCCGGGGAAACTTCCCTCCCGGAGGGGGAAATCGTCGCCATCATCATCACCAACACTCCTCTCATCGGAGGGGACTCATCACCATCAACATCTTCATCAGCACCATCTCATCGCCAAACCCTAGTTCATCTCTTGTAACCAATCTCCGTCTCGCGACTCCGATTGGTACTTGTAAGGTTGCTAGTAGTGTTAATTACTCTTTGTAGTTGATGCTAGTTGGATTACTTTGTGGAAGATTATATGTTCATATCTTTGATGCTACTCATTACCTCTTTGGTCATGAATATGATCATGCTTTGTGAGTAGTAACTTTTGTTCCTGAGGACATGGGATAAGTCATGCTATAAGTAGTCATGTGAATTTCGTATTCGTTCGATATTTTGATGTGTTGTATGTTGTCTCTCCTCTAGTGGTGTTATGTGAACGTCGACTACATAACACTTCACCATTATTTGGGCCTAGAGGAAGGCATTGGGAAGTAGTAAGTAGATGATGGGTTGCTAGAGTGACAGAAGCTTAAACCCTAGTTTACGCGTTGCTTGGTAAGGGGCTGATTTGGATCCACTAGTTTAATGCTATGGTTAGACTTTGTCTTAATTCTTCTTTCATAGTTGCGGATGCTTGCGAGAGGGGTTAATCATAAGTGGGACGCTTTTCCATGTAAGGGCAGTACCCAAGCGCCGGTCGACCCACATATCAAACTTTCAAAGTAACGAACGCGAATCATATGAACATGATGAAAACTAGCTTGACAGATTTTCCCATGTGTCCTCGGGAGCGTTTTACCTCCTATAAGACATTGTCCAGGATTGTCCCTTGCTACGGAAGGGATTGGGCCACTTTGCTGCACCGTTGTTACTTTTGTTACTTGCTACTTGCTACGAATCATCTTGCCACACAACTACTTGTTACCGATAATTTCAGTGCTTGCAGATATTACCTTGCTGAAAACCACTTGTCAAATCCTTCTGCTCCTCGTTGGGTTCGACACTCTTACTTATCGAAAGGACTACGATAGATCCCCTATACTTGTGGGTTATCACACCACTTCCTATATCTTTGCCTTTTTCTCTTGACAAAGCAACATTTGTTGGGGAATGATCTAGACATATATATGCACACAAATATATTTGATCATGAATTATTATTGTTGACAATTACCTATATGATAAATAAGTTGGGAGGCGAAACACTAAGCCCCTAGCTTTGTCTATATTCGATGGAGGCTATTTGCTCTAAAAATATGCTTTGAGTGTTAGCAATCATGGAAGACTACATGATAGGTGAGCATGCGGAATTTGCTAAATCAAAGCTCTTACATAGACCCTTGCTGAAAATAAGATGAATTGCAATTGTCCAATGACTAGGATTATGGTTTGTTAGTTTTCAAGAATCTTTTTGGTCTATACTTTAACATGTGAATAGCTTGTTACTTCATAATGAGAAGTTTTATGAGATGAGCTACTGTTTATGATATATAATGATGCTAGAAAAAAGTGAGTGAAATTATCATTGATCAAACTTGTGCACTTGCTAGCATTCACACTTGATAAATTATTTCTTTTATCATTTACCTACTCGAGGACGAGAAGGAATTAAGCTTGGGGATGCTGATACGTCTCCAGCGTATCTATAATTTATGAAGCATTCATGCCATGTTTACAATAATTCTATATGATTTTGGTTCGATTTTATTAGAACTAACCCAGACTGACGATGTTTTCAGTAGAACTACCATGGTGTCAATTTTTGTGCACAAATAGAAGTTCTCGGAATGGGCTGAAAATTTACAGTGATTTTTATGGACCAAAAGAGACCCTCGAAGCACCAGACCTGGGACAGGAGTGGATGAGGAAGCCACGACCCTGCTGGGTGCGACCACCCCCTAGGCTGCGCCCCCTGGCTTGACACTTCCTCGAGAACCTTCTAGACGTGAGACCGACGCCAAAAATTCCTATAAAGACCAAAACCCCCAGAAAGAAGCCTAGATCGGGAGTTCCGTCGCTGCAAGCCTCTAGAGCCACGAAAAACCAATCGAGAGCCCGTTCCGGCAACCTGTCGGAGGTGGAAACCATCACCGGAGGCCATCTTCATCATCCCGTCGGTCTCCATGATGAGGAGGGAGTACTTCACCCTCGGGGCTGAGGGTATGTATCAGTAGCTATGTGTTTGATCACTCTCTCTCTCTCGTGTTCTTGAGATCGCACGATCTTGATGTATCACGAGCTTTATTAATATAGATGAATCATATGGAGTTTTCCCCTCTCTATCTTCTTGTGATGAATTGAGTTTTCCGTTTGAAGTTTTCTTATCGGATTGAGTCTTTAAGGATTTGAGAACACTTGATGTATGTCTTGCGATGGGATACCTATGGTGACAATGGGATCCTCTATTGATCCACTTGGTGTAAATTTTGGTGATCAAATTGCGGGTTCCACGAACTTGGGAATCTATGCATAGGGGTTGGCACATGTTTTCGTCTTGACTTTCCGGTAGAAACTTTGGGGCACTCTTTGAAGTTCTTTGTGTTGGATTGAACATGATGAATCTGAAATTATGTGATGAATATTGTATAATAATGCCCATGGGTACTTGTGGTGACATTGGAGTATCTAGGTGACATTAGGGTTTTGGTTGATGTGTATATTAAGGTGTTATTTTAGTACAAACTCTAGGGATGTTCATGACAGTTATAGGGATAGCTCATAAGATTGATCAGAAAAGATAACTTTGAGATGGTTTCATACCCTACAATAACTTCTTCGTTTGTTCTCCGCTATTTGTGATTTTGGAGTGAACTCTTTGTCGCACGTGAGGGATTTATATATGATTCAACTATGTTAGTATTGTTGAGAGAACTTGTAGTAGTGCAACTATGGACCCTAGGCCTTGTTTCCAAGCATTTATAAAACGTTTTGCTCGCTGTTTATTATTTGTTACCTTGTTGTTTTTATATTTTCAGATTGCAAAAACCTGTATCTACCATCCATATTAGACTTGTATCACCACCCCTTCGCTGAACTAGTGCACCCATACAATTTACCATTGTATTCGGTGTGTTGGGGACACAAGAGACTCTTTTTTATTTGATTGCAGGGTTGCTTGAGAGAGACCATCTTCATCCTACTCCTCCCACAGATTGATAAACCTTAGGTCATCCACTTGAGGGAAACTTGCTATTGTCCTACAGAACTCTGCGCTTGGAGGCTGCTACCTCTTGAGCTTGCGTTGGTTTTTCCCTTGAAGAGGAAAGGGTGATGCAGCACAGAAGCGATAAGTATTTCCCTCAGTTTGAGAACCAAGGTATCAATCCAGTAGGAGTATCAAGATGAGGCACCAATGTACGTGCGCAAAAACAAACAAACTTGCAAGGTGAGATCTGTAGGTGAAAAGTGCAACAATGTAATTTTGTAGATCTGAATATATGATGTGAAGTAGACCCGGGGGCCATAGTGTTCACTAGAGGCTTCTCTCATGATAGCAAGTATTACGGTGGGTGAACGAATTACTGTCGAGCAATTGATAGAATCGCGCAAAGTCATGACGATATCTAAGGAAATGATCATACATATAGGCGTCACGTCCGAGACAAGTAGACCGATACTTTATGCATCTACTACTATTACTCCACACATCGACTTCTATCCAGCATGCATCTAGTCTATTGAGTTCATAACAAATAGAGTAACGCCTTAAGCAAGATGACATGATGTAGAGGGATAAATTATGCAGTATGATATAAAGCCCATCTTTTTACCCTTGATGGCAACAATACGATGCATGGCTCGCTACCCTTTCTGTCACTGGGTGAGGACACCACACGGTATGAACCCAAAACCAAGCACTTCTACCATTGCAAGAATTATAGATTAAGTTGGCCAAATGAAACCCACAACTCAAAGAGAATTATAAGGATACGAAATCATGCATATAAGAGATCAGAGGAGACTCAAATAATATTCATCGATAATCCGATCATAAATCCATAATTCATCGGATCTCGACAAACACACCGCCAAAGAAGGTTGCATCGGATAGATGTGCATGAAGATCATGTAGAACCTTGTATTGAAGATCCAAGAGAGAGAAGAAGCCATCTAGCTACTAGCTATGGACCCGAAGGTTTGTGGTGAACTACTCACGCATCATCGGAGAGGCAATGGTGTTGATGAAGAAGCCCTCCGTGTCTCAATCCCCCTCCGGCAGGGCACCAGAACGGTCCCCAGATGGGATCTTGCAGAGAAAAAAGCTTGCGGCGGCGGAAAAGTATTTTCATGGCTCTCTTTGCTGGTTTCGGGATTTTTGGGAATTTATAGGCGAAAGAGGTAGGGCAAAGGAGCCACGGGGGGCCCACGAGCCTGCTAGGTGCGGCCCCCCTAGGGCGCACCTAGGGGGCTCGTTACCTCCCTCGAGATCTCATGTCTTGGTTCTCAAGTCCTCTGCGTATCCTCTGTTATGGAAAAAATCACCCCGCAGGTTTTATTCCGTCTGGACTCCATTTAATATTCTTTTCTGAAAAAGGTCAAAAACACGGAAAAAACAGAAATTGGCACTGGGCAATGAGTTAATAGGTTAGTCCCAAAAATGATACCAAATGGCATATAAATGCATATAAGACATCCCAAGTTGAGAATATAATAGCATGGAACAATAAAAAATTATAGATACGTTGGAGACGTATCAAGCACCCCCAAGCTTAAATCCTGCTCGTCCTCGAGTAGGGAAGTGATAAAGACCGAATTTTTAATGTGGAATGCTACCTAACATATTTGTTCTTTGTAACTTCTTTATTGTGGCATGAATCAGATCCATAAGATTCAAAACAATAGTTTAATATTGACATGTAAACAATAATACTTCAAGCATACTAGCAAAGTAATCATGAACTTTTGAAATAACAAGGCCAAAGAAAGTTATCCCTACAAAATCATATAGTCTGGCTATGCTCGATCATCCCCACACAAAGAATTTAAATCATCCACAACCCCGGTATTGGCCAAGTAAATGTTTTCGCATTCTTACTTTCTCAAACATTTTTCATCTCTCACGCAATACATGAGCGTGAGCCATGGATATAGCACTATAGGTCGAATAGAGTGTGGTGGAGGTTGTGAGGAAAAAAGGAGGAGATGGTCACATCGACTCGGCGTATCAATGGGCTATGGAGATGCCCATCTATAGATATCAATGTGAATGAGTAGGGATTTCCATGCAACGGATGCACAAGAGCTATAAGTGTGTGAAAGCTCAAAAAGAAAACTAGTGGGTGTGCACCCAACTAGCTTGCTCACGAAGACCTAGGGCAATTTTGAGGAAGCCCATCATTGGAATATACAAGCCAAGTTATATAATGAAAATTCCCACTAGTATATGAAAGTGACAAAACAAGAGACTCTCTATCATTAAGAACATGGTGCTATTTTGAAGCACAAATGTGGAAAAAGATAGTAGCATTGTCCCTTCTCTCTTTTTCTCTCATCATTTTTTTTGTTTGGGTTCTTTGGCCTCTCTTTTTTTCATTTCATTTTTTTTGGTCGGCATCTTTGGCCTTTTTTTTTATTTACTCACATGGGACGATCCTCTCATAAGGATGATCATCACACTTCTATTTACTTACAACTCAATACTTAGAACAATAATGACTCTATATGGAATGCCTCCGGCAGTGTACTCGGATGTGCAACGATCTAGCTTAGCGTATGACGTTGAAACATCTCGCTAGCTATCTTACGATCATGCAATGGCTATATGAAAATGACGGCACATGTCATGATACGGAATGGTGGAAGTTGCATGGCAATATATCTCAGAATGGCTATGAAAATGCCATAATAGGTAGGCATGGTGGCTGTTTTGAGGAAGGCATATGGTGGGTTTGTGCACCGGTGAGAGTTGCGCAGCACTAGAGAGGCTAGCAATGGTGGAAGGTGAGAGTGCATCTATACCATTGACTCACATTAGTCATGAAGAACTCATATACTTATTGCGAAAGTTTTATTAGTAATCGAAACAAAGTGCTAAATGCATAGTCCTAGGGGAAGGGTTGGTAGGTGTTAACCATCGCGCGATCCCGACCGCCACACAAAGGATGACAATCAATAAATAAATTATGCTCCGACTTCCTAACATAGCGGTTCACCATACGTGCATGCTACGGGAATCACTAACCTCAACACAAGTATTTCTAGATTCACAACACCCTCCTAACATGACTCTAATATTACCATATCCATATCTCAAAACTAATTGTGAGGAATCAAACTTCTCTTACTAATAAATGAAATTGAATATGAAAGTTTTTGTTATATCCTCTTCGGATGCCTATCATATTTAGGACTAATTTCATAGCACACGCCAATTACCAAGTTACTTAGAGAGAGCACTCTCAAAATGATATAAGTGAAGATCGAGAGTTTTTATTTATACAAAATATGACACCGCCGTGCTATAAACAGATTGAAGTGAAGCACTAGAGCAAAATCATCTAGCTCAAAAAATATAAGTGAAGCTCATTGGAGCAAAATTATCTAGCTCAAAAGATATAAGTGAAGCACATGCGAGCTAAATTGCCTAACTCAAAAGATATAAGTGAAGCTCATTGAGTATTCTAACAAATTCACGATGAGTGTGTGTCCTTCTTTAAAAGGTGTGCAGCAAGGATGATTGTGACAAAAAAATCAAAGACTCCTATAATACACGATGCTCCAAGAAAAACACATATCATGTGGTAAATAAAAATACAGCTCCAAGTAACGTTACCGATGGATTGAAGACGAAAGAGGGGATGCCTTCCCGGGGCATCCCCAAGCTTAGGCGTTTGGGTGTCCTTGAATTTGGCTTGGGATGACTTGGGAATCCCCAAGCTTAGGCTCTTTCCACTCTTTATTCCATTGTATATAAGAACATCACCCAAAACTTGAAAACTTCACAACACAAAACTTAAACAGAAACTCGTGATATCATTAGCATTAGAAAACAAACCACCAACTTTTAGGTACTGTAGTAAACTTGATTTCCATTTTATATTGATGTTATATTACTGTATTCTCACTTTTCCATGGATCGTCCCCCCCCCCCCCCCCCCGATACTAACCATAGTTTCATCAAAATAAGTAATCAACACAACAAAAACGGAATATGTCAAAAATAGACCAGTATGTAGCAATCTGTATGTTTCCTATACCTCTGCTTTACCAAAAATACTGAAAAATTATTAAAATTAGGGCAATTTGTATATAAATCAGAAGCAAAAAGAATCAACTCAAAAGCTTTTTCTGGATAGTAATTAAAAATAATTTCATGAGCACAAAGTTTCTGTCTTTTTCAGCATGATTAAACAACTATCACCAAAACTAATCATAAAGGTTCTACTTGTCACAAAAACTAATTAAAACATAAAAAACACAATCATAACATAATTATGATAGTGTGGACTCAACAAATCAGAAAGTAAAAAAGAAAAAATAAATTTATTCATTGGGTTGCCTCCCAACAAGCGCTATTGTTTAACGCCCTTAGCTAGGCATTGATAATTCAATGATGCTCACACAAAATACAAGAATTGAAGCACAACAAGAGCATCATAAAGCATGTTAAAATCACATATAAGCCTAACATACTTCCTATGCATAGGAATTATATAGGAAAACAAATTATCAAGACAACCAAGAGCTACCATATGCAAGGAAGAAGAAAGAGACAATAGCAATCTCCACATAACGAGAGGTGATTTATTGATATGAAAATTTCTACAACCATATTTTCCTCTCTCATAATAATTACATGTGGGATCATATTCAAATTCAACAATATAACTATCACATAGGATATCCTTTTCATGATCCACGTGCATGCAAAGTTGACGCTCTTGAAAAATAGTAGCATTATCATCAACTAAAGTCATGACTTCTCCAAATCCGGTTTCAATATTATTGCAAATATTATTATAAATATCATATTCATCATGAGGCTTAAACAAATTTTCAATATTATAAGAAAAATCATCACCCCAATCATGATCATTTCAACAAGTAGTGGACATAGCAAAATTAGCATCCCCAAGCTTAGGGTTTTGCATATTTTCAGCATAATTGACATTCATAGAATTTATAATAAAATCATTGCAATCATGCTTTTCTTTAAAGGGGCTAGCAAGTGTGGATGCAAGAACAATAATTTCACGTTTAACATAAGGAACTATAGCAAGTTCATCTCCATATGCATCATTAATATTGGCATCGTAGCCACAAGCATAGAAAGCATCATGTTTATCAGAGGGAGATATTTCAATCATATCAACGGAATCACAATTATCTATAGGTTCATGCATACCATTATTTTCCTCCAAAGAACCGGACATTCTCTCAATAAATTCAATAACATAGGCATTAGAAGCAAAGTTCTCACGACAGTAATTAAGTATGTCAAGATTTTCATATTTGTAGAGATTAATATCATACTTTTCAATCAAAGAAGCAACTTCATGAGCACCCTTAAAAACAACAAATTCTTCAACTTGTTCGATATCATAATAGCTATAAGCACCCTTTTCATAAGAATATAAGATTTCATTATCATTAAACTCGCATAGGTAGGGAAGGTGTTTTTAGGGTTTTTAGAGCAACAAGTATAATCATAAATTTCACATAGATTCAAAGCATAGCATAGCAAACTATTTATGTGATGCCATAAGAGTCTCCCCTTTTCAGACAAACGGTGACACACAAACTGAGCATGCTCATCTAAAGATTTCCCATCAACCAAGCTAGTTGGGGTTTCAGCACGAGCACAAAGGGATCGAAGATGATCCAAGTAGAAAACTTTAAGTGGATCCATATCAATAGATACTTAGCAAGCAACACTACAGGAATCAGCTATTTTGATGATAGGTATAATCTTTGCCGTCAGCTAATCGTCGGGGCAGACGACAAACGGGAAGTTTGCCGTCATGGGCAGACGGCAAAGAGCTACTATCACCAAAAATCATGAAAAGCAGACGGCAAAAAAAACAAGACGACAAAAAATAGTTTTGCCGTCAACTATATGGGTAGATGACGGCAAAGGCAGGATTTTTGCTGTCTACTTATGCTATGGATGACGGCAAACAAAGATGTCCACTTTCCTGTTAACTGACCGAAACGACAGGCAGTTTTGCCGTCTTGGGTTAGCAAGAGAAGACAGCAAAAAATTTGTCTTTGCCGTCAGGTACGTCGTTATCAAGACGGCAAAGACTAAAAACACAGGTGGCCTACCTCCCGCGAGTGGAAAAAGAACGCACCAGATAAAAAAAACAACGAGCGCACCAGCCCCTCCCTCTCGCGAGTCATGGTTCCCTCCCTCTGGTGAAAATATCTAGATCTGAGACATGCGAGCATGGAGGCTGCGTGGAAGCGAATTTCACCGACGATGGCGTCCTGATGGCCGCGGCGAGCGTCGGTGAGCGACGGGGAGGCTGCTACCTCTCCTGACCTCCTCGTTGGCGAGGTCAGCCTCCAATTCAAATGCAGGTGCTCCCCCTTTGTGCCCTCTCCCTCTTCCTTGACCCTCGTGCTAGATCGAGTGGCGGTTCAAGGCGAAGATGGCGGAGGAGGCCAGCGACACGGACCAATGGAGGGGAATGGAAAGGCGAGAGGTGGCTCGTGGCAGCGAAGGAGAGGAGGACGACGGGAATTGAAGATCTAGGCGGCGGCCACGCTCGACAAGATCCTCGCGTTATAGTCAAGGGAGCCGTGTGCTTCTTCTCGGGACGCTGATGCCACGGAGCTCGTCAAGGTGCCCCCTCGTCCCTCTTCTCCTCCATGCGTCTGTCCCTCTATTCGATTTGGTCCTCTGATTCGCGTTCGGGTTCGTGCAGCTCCTTATCTCCTCCAGGATGATTGATTGGATTGGATTGGCTTCTACTTGCTTTGTTCTCTGTTTGAGAACCTGAGATGCAGCCCTCCAAATCTTTGGCCCTAGGATAAGGAGGTTTGGTTTTGCTTCTACTCTACATTCACTGTTGTTACCTGGAATTTGCCACTCATGGACGCTTCTTCATTTATTTTTTATGCATGTGTGATGTGGGTGACAGGAGAGCAAGTTCTTCGAGTTCATGAGGAATCCCGTCTCAACTTGTTAACACAGGTGTCTCCGACTCTTGTGAGCTGCCGCTACAAATGATATTTGGTCGAGATCCTTGCTACTGGCTCCTAATTTTTGTGTGATGAACAGATGGTTTAGATTTAGCGTGTATATCTGAGATGTTATATTGCTTTGGAAATTAACTTGTTACCTTCATTTAACTTAATGTCATGCTAAACCTGATGTAGATGCCCATGTCTTCGCAAATGATGTCAGTAGGAAGTGTTGTGTGTGTGCTTTCTTCATAGTGTAAATCTGTTGGAGCTAGCTCTCAGGTTATTTGTTTGTTTGTGAGGAAATCAAAGCGGCAAAGCATTTTCCTGCATGTGTTGCCATCAGTATATCTCGTGGACGAGTTATACTCCTCGACGCTCATGTAAAACTAACTTATTTTTCTCTCTACAGCTGTATAATATTTAGGTAAATGCTTTACTTTAGCTCTGGTAAGCGCTTTACTCACGGACGAAGCAGCCTTGTAGGCATTGGGGTCAGTTGACCCCAGTGAAAGTAGGAAACCCTTCATTAATTTAGTACTAAACATTATATATTTATTGAATATGACCCCATTGGCATAGACATGACCCCAGCAAATATTTTTTTCTAGCTTTGTCCCTGGCTTTACTTTACTTCAGGCACTTGAATTTAACTGCTATCTAACTTTACCTTGACAGTACCCAGCAACTAATCAATATCTTATGTTATTCTCCAAGGAATTTCTACAGCTTGGTGTTTTCTTGGAATCGTGTTCCTGTCTGGCTATTATTTGTTTTGGTCAATTTAGTCATTGATCTTCCATTTCCCTAAATTTATTGGAATTTTCGTATCCTATTGGCCTCAACACAACGATGTTGAATCTTAAAATCATTTGTCTACGAGGATTTTTTAAAATTTATTAAGATGATTATGAAACTAATGGATAATGATTAAATACTCTATTCTTGAATATTATACGCGAATCAAGTTGGTCGTGCTCATGTGGATTATATATTTCCAACAATGCCATCAAACATTCAGAGGTACCGTCTAGCAATCATCTGTTTTTTCGTTGCAGGTTCCTCGCCAGTTTTCTTTTGCTGCACCTTTGTTTGGTTTCTCTAAGGTGAGAGAACCTCTCTACGTTTGTATGCTGATTTGGTGATGGAATTTGAACCTCATTTACTGCACCTCTGGTTTGTCTATTTTTCATGGAATGCCACTCTCAAATTAGTTCAGCTTTCTCCACACATATTATGATGTTTACTGTCTATTTCTTCCTTTGACATATTTAATCATCTATGTGTCTGCCATGAATTTAACATGAACATATTCGTGTTTTTTGTTACTTCTCTTGGCTTGGATGTGCACGCCCAATCTTCTGTGGCCTCCTCTCATAAGAACTTCTACATTGTCGTATGAAAATAGCTTTCTTTGTCCATGTGATTATTTGGGTTTTCTTGCCCATTGAAATAGCTTCTGATGGCAACACATAGATGTTATTGATGCCTCTAAGCTGCTCTAACTGACTATATTTTACAAATACCCCACGATTTTGGAAACCATGTAAATGAATTACTTGAGGATTGTAAGATCCCTTATCAAATTATGTCATTTGGAGCTAACTCATGTTCCTAAAAACGCTTGCAGGGTTGGACTGGATATTCAAAGAACTTTATATCATATACTTTGGGCATGGCTAAAACAACTAAATGTCAAACAACAAACAGTGCCGTAGGCTGGCCGGTCGTTCAGGTGTACCAGGCACCTGCCTGCTTTCCTTTTTTAGTGAACCTAGGCGTTGTTTGTTGTTGCCTGCTATCTTGCTCACCTCATGTTTTCTTTTTAGTTTCTTTGAGCACAACACGTGTTATTATTTGGCCCAGCAAAGACAAAAAAGTATAACAACTATCCCATCCGGCCAACCCAACCCACCAGCTGTTCAAATTGATTTATAATGCCCTGATGAAGTACTATATTTGGAACAGGTTATCAGTGTTAAGGTAGTGGCCAATGCTTTAAAGCTCTCATTTAATGGAGTGAACCAATTTTTCTACATCCAAACTTGTGATTATATGATGTTTAGTGCAGCTGAATTATTTAAACAAGGTAAGCTTTCTCGTCATATTCGATCAACTCAAGTATACTCCCATACATATGAATTGATGGTTCTACGCATCTTTGAGATCTGCTATGGTTAGTGCCTCCATATCTCATTTACATGTAGAGACCACTTGAGATCTTCATGATTTAGAGACCACTTGAAGCTATGTATTTGACCCATTTGAACCCATAGAATGACATAGAGAATTGTTAATATGCTCTAATTGTTAATATCATGTCACTGTTTTTGGCGGGGTAATAACTTGGTCCCGTCATTAGATGTACGGCTCATTTCTGAACCGTAATCTGAACCGTACAGCTTTGATAATAGTTAATCTGAACCATACAACTCATTTTTCCCCAACTTGTATTACTTAATCTGAACCGTAATCTGAACCGTACAACTTTGATAATATGATATATGCTTCACATGTTGTTGAACTAAAATAGATGTATTAATCCAGCAACATCAGGCATAGGCGTCATATGTAGCAAATAATAGGTATATGATGTTAGCTGGCGATTGAAATTGATGTAAAGAAGAATAGTGGTATCCTATATTATGGCTTTTCCATTTTTCTATTTAAGTTAGACAGATAGCAGACAATAACTAGTCTTTTGACGAAATCGTTTTCCCTTGGTTCTACAAGTCTGTAGTATTTCTATAGGCATAACCAGACTGTCAGACTTGGACCAATCTGATGAGTCTCGAAATATACTATGGCTATAACTCTCAGACATGATAATCAGGTCCTTATACTTTACCTCATATCTTTGGTAGTGGCTCCAACGGGGATTTCATCAGGCATCTAGCTAGTGAAAAAAAATCAGAACTCTTTGTGTGAATCTATAACTATCGACTGGCGACAAATTTCATTTAGGTACAAATGATTTAGCGCACCTTATTTTGTTGTTATGGACATGAAAACCTTTATTTATTGTGTGTCAAAATCTAACATATGTGCATGACTTCATTTTATAGGTTGTCGTACGAATGTTCTTTGGACTACGATATTGACATGAAGACATTTATCGTAATGCCAAATTTTATGTAGTAATGCCAAATATTATGACATGGATGTGCTATGGATTATGCTATATATACATGGATGTGCTTTGGATTATGCTATATATACATGGATGTGCTATATGCTGTATGGATTATGGATGTGTTATATGCTGTACGGATTAAGGATGTTATATATATGATGTATGGATTAAGGATGTTATATATACGATGTATGGATTATGGATGTGTTATATGTATGGATTATGTTATATTTATATATATGTTGTATGGATTATGTTATATATTTATATATTTGTTGTATGGGTTATGGATGTGTTATGTTATATATATGTATATATATGCGCTATGGATTATGTTATATATATATGCTGTATGGATTATGTTATATATATATGCTGTATGGATTATGTTATATATATATATACATTGTATATTTATGTTCTTTGCTGTCATGTTCATGACGGCAAATAAATGTGGTGCCCCCAACATGTGGTTTGCCGTCTTGTGTAACTTCAGAAGACGGCAAAAGTTTGGCGTATTTTGCTGTCATGTACAGGTTCCACAGACGGCAAAAAAAATGCCATATTTTGCTGTCATGTATAGGTTAGGAAGACTGCAAAAAAGGTTAACGTCGTCCGTTAGCTAGGCCGTTCCGTCTTCTGACCATTTTTTTGCCGTCTATCAAAGTAGCTGACGGCAACATAATTCCACTGACGACAAAGATTTTGCCGTCTGCTGTCCTGGTCGCTGACGACAAAGACGCCCTTTGCGGGCACATGGTCTGACGACATTATTTGCCGTCATGGGCTGACGGCAAAAAATTTGCCGACTGTAATTCGCTCTTTGCCGTCTATAGCGTCCTGACGGCAAATGCTCGATTCCTGTAGTGCAAAGATGCAAGCATATTGAAGGCACATAGCACACAAGCAAAGGAAAGGCAAATGAGAAAGGCAAATATTTTTGTAAATTTTGTTTTTTAGAAGTGGGGGAGAGTAAAACAAGAGGCAAATGGCAAATAATGTAAACGCAAGAGATGAGTTTGCGATAGTTACTTGGTAGATATGCTTCACTTGAATACTCCCCGACAACGTCGCCAGAAATCCTTCTTTCTACCTCTTGACCTTGCGTTGGTTTTTCCCTTGAAGAGGAAAGGGTGATGCAGCATAGTAGCGTTAAGTATTTCCCTCAGTTTAAGAACCAAGGTATCAATCCAGTAGGAGTATCAAGATAAGGCACCAATGTACCTGCGCAAAAACAAACAAACTTCCACCCAACGCGAAAAAGGGGTTGTCAATCCCTTCACGATTATTTGCAAGGTGAGATCTGTAGATCTAAATATATGATGTGAAGTAGACCCAGGGGCCATAGTGTTCACTAGAGGCTTCTCTCATGATAGCAAGTATTACGGTGGGTGACCGAATTACTGTCGAGCAATTGATAGAATCGCGCAAAGTCATGACGATATCTAAGGAAATGATCATACATATAGGCATCACGACCGAGACAAGTAGACCTATACTTTATGCATCTACTACTGTTACTCCACATATCGAGCGCTATCCAGCATGCATCTAGTGTATTGAGTTCATAACAAACAGAGTAACGCCTTAAGCAAGATGACATGATGTAGAGGGATAAATTCATGCAATATGATATAAACCCCATCTTTTTACCCTTGATGGCAACAACATGATGTGTGCCTCGCTACCCTTTCTGTCACTTGGTGAGGACGCTGCACGGTATGAACCCAAAACCAAGCACTTCTCCCATTGCAAGAATTATAGATCAAGTTGGCCAAACGAAGCCCATAACTCGAAAAGAATTACAAGGATACAAAATCATAAATATAAGAGATCAAAGGAGACTCAAATAATATTCAAAGATAATCTGATCATAAATCCACAATTAATCGGATCTCGACAAACACACCGCAAAAGAAGGTTACATCGGATAGATCTCCATGAAGATCATGGAGAACCTTGTATTGAAGATCCAAGAGAGAGAAGAAGCCATCTAGCTACTAGCTATGGACCCAAAGGTTTGTGCTGAACTACTCACACATCATCGAAGAGGCAATGGTGTTGATGAAGAACCCCCCGTGTACGAATCCCCCTCCGGAAGGGCACCAGAACGGTCCCCAGATGGGATCTTGCGGAGACAGATGCTTGCGGCGGCGGAAAAGTATTTTCGTGGCTCTCTCTGGTGGTTTCGGGATTTTTGGGAATTTATAGACGAAAGAGGTAGGGCAAAGGAGCCACGGGGGCCCACGAGCCTGCTAGGCGCGCCCCCCTAGGGCGCGCCTAGGGGGCTTGTGACCTCCCCCGAGACCTCCTGCCTTGGTTCTAAAGTCCTCTGCGTATCTTCTGTTATGGAAAAAATCACCCCACAAGTTTTATTCCGTTTGGACCCCGTTTAATATTATTTTCTGAAGAAGGTCAAAAACACGGAAAAACAGAAACTCGCACTGAGCACCGAGTTAAGAGGTTAGTCCCAAAAATTATATAAAATGGCATATAAATGCATATAAGACATCCCAAGTTGATAATATAATAGCATGGAACAATAAAAAATTATAGATACGTTGGAGACATATCAAAGGCCCAACACGAGTCTACAAGAAGATGGTTGTGTAGTAGACATCACGTGTCTTCATCTCCTGGCCGCGTCGAGCGTCGCCACTCGGTTTGGACGCGCCTACATCACTTGGCTGGCCAGCGCGTCACCACTCGGTTGGAAGCATGTCCATTACTCGGCCGCCTCACGTGTCGTTACTCCACTGAACGCGACTTCATCACACGATCGCCCCTCATGTCTCCACTCAGCTGGACTCGTCTTCATCACTCAGATGCCTCGTGCATCACCACTCCATCGTCACGTCTTTGTCACTCAGTTGGCCCGTGTGCCAGAGCTCAGCTGAGCACATCTAAACCACAACCCCGGTGGGTGACCGGCTTAGCTACGAACCTGACTTCACGTAATTTAAAACTACTCTGAGTAAGGACATGCTCCACACTCGGGAGCTTAGCTGCGACTCTGTATCGCCTAAGTTAAAAACAAATCCGAGTACGGACATGCTCCACACTCGGAAACTTAGGTGTGACTCTGTATCGCCTAAGTGAAAAAGAACTCCGTGTATGGACATGCTCCACACCCGGGGCCCTAGCATCGATCCAGACTTAACCTAAGTAAAAACTATTCCG